>NC_140169.1:66125086-66140086 GCF_963971535.1 Notolepis coatsorum
CAGGTGTCACCTTTCTACGCATCATCACTTTCATAATCCCCTTTATGCGGTCAAAGCATCCTCTCCGACGCTGCCTCCTGACACCTCGCAGAACACCCTTGCCTGGCGATAGCGCTGGGATTCCAGGGGATAATACTGTGAGGCGCTTCGGGTCTTTGTATAATTATCATTTCCTCAGTTTTTTTTTTTCGCCCATATTGTCTGTTTCTTGTTCTAGAGAACGGCGATGAAACGAGGTCTGAGCAACCTCTCCTCCACCGATACTTCAGGCAGCGTTGACCGTCTCGTCGTACAACGCACACCCCTCCATTTACATCCTCCACTTCCACCCGAGACAAGTGCAGACATGAAACCCCCCCCCCCCACTCCCCCTCCCCCCATCCTCACTGAGCAATTTAGCCTTTTCTTTTGAAAACTTCAATTTCATGTTTTTATTTTTTTTGCTCCCTTCAAAACTGTTAGTACATACGTTCCTCATTCAAAGGTTTCTTCTTTCAGTTGTCTTTTTCTCTCTGTTTCTTTTCCGTCTTGAATTCCTCACACGCCTGTCTGCCTTAATAGATGTGCAGTTTGACAGAGCAGACGCTTCTAAGCAAACGTTTCTCTCCAAGCAGCACCTTGACTGCATCTCTGCCCAAAGAGTCAACTTATACTCCTGTTATGTTTCCCTTAACATATTGAATAAACAATATAATATTTCATACAGTACCAACGGACAACGTATGACGTATTATATCATGCCATACGTACCTTATGCATACTGCACCTGTGTATACTGTATACTTACTTAGTTACTCGTAGTGTCCATTTAGATTCTAGTGTCCAGTGTAACTATATTTATTGTAATGCATAATATAACTGATATTATATACAGACCCTCATCTGCACCTTGATTACACTGCCGTTTGCTCATATGCGTATACTCAGGAGTCAATTATATTGTTATATTGTTTACACTGCCTATTTTAACTTTTCTACTTTACTATAATTGTATTACCTGAATTACGGTCTTTCTACTATTACCATATACCTGTACCCCCCCCCCTCCCCCATGCTGCAATGATGCCTGAATTTCCCCAAGGGGATCAATAAATAAATATCTTATCTTTCTTATATTATTGTCCCCCCACATTTTTTTTGTCTCATTTATAAATAAGAACTGAATACAAGTTAAATAATTTCACAAATTATTATTATTATTATTATTATTATTTTTTAATAAATGTTTATCATTCTTTCCAAAAGAAAAGAGGCCTAAAAGCGTGGCTAACGCTAATGGCACGCATACCAGAGGCTAACTGCCTATGAAAACAGGCACAGAGGCACTGAAAGAGGATTTCGCCCATCTAATGAACACACTAGACTAGACAAATATCAAGATGTATTCATCAGTGGACCAATTACATGCTTTTGCAGAGGACAAGAAGCCTATATATATATATATATATATATATATATAATTTTTATACTTTTTTTTATAATTTTTATACTAATTATACTATATTTTTTTAGTCGACTATCAGCTAATTTCGGCCAATCATAGTCGACTATCCAAATCCTTAGTCGGGGACAGCCGACTAAATTCAAACTGATTTAGTCGCGGGCGTCTGGATTTGGTACACGCAGGGGCCGGGAGGGACGGAGCTGTTTGTACAGGGTGTGACATACAGGCGTAGAGGCGGCTCCGAGCACGAGCGCTCCGCTTTTGACTGATTTCGGGACAGCTTCCCTTTGAAGAAGAAACAAGAGAACGAGGGAGACATTGCTTCCATTCGCTCTGAAGACAGGTAATTCACAAGGAAATTATGCAAAGACTGGCGGAGGCTGACAGCGCTTTGTTAGGCCTTGAAATGTTAAAGAGAGAGGCCTCAGAGGCATGAAAGAGCGAGGGAAACAGAAAACACAGGGACTAGTCTGAGGAGATTTATTCCGCTTGTTCCGAAGCTGACACATCTCACCTCGTTGAGGAAAGCGATACGGTTTTTTAATTAAAGGGGTCAATCACTTTACAAAGTTCTGACATGCATTGTGAACACTTTTGAGAACAGTAGGTGGTAATTACCGACATTGCGTCAGAGCGTTCGGAGAGGAGGGAACTGGCTCAGCGCGCGCCGCCGAGAGCCGAGATCGTGTACGTGGCAGAAGGTCTGCTATCAGAGGATCACACAGTGGCCGGGAAGCTACTCTGAAGGCCTCGTTTTTTTTTTTTACAAGCGACCGGTCTAGTTCTAGTTCTTGAGTTCCCAGAGTTTGCTCGGAACAGGGTAAATCTCCATTTCACCATGATTCCCAACATTCCTTAACCCTTTCACTGCCGTCGGTCGCCATCGGTTGTGTGATAGTAAAGGGTTAACCGGCTGTCGTGTGGCAGTGAAAGGGTTAACCGTTTTTGGTAGTGCGGCAGTGAAAGAGTTAAAGATTGAGATTATCCCTTCTGTTGCAGAGTTTAATACTTTGATCTCCCACCTTTGTCAATGAAGTTGTACGTGTTTTAATTGATTTGTCATCCCCTGTCTACCCTTGTTTTGTTGTTTTTATATGCTGTGTGATTTTATATCCTTTACTTAAGATTGCTTCCCCTCTCTGGACTCCATCTCCACCTCACGCACAGTCACCCGCTCTGGTAAAATAGTCAACGATCCCTCCCACCCAGCACACCACTTATTCCAGCACATGCCCTCAGGTCGCTACAGGTCCATTTCAACCAGACACACACGCTTCACAAACAGCTTTTTCCCCACAGCAGTCCGAACACTAAACACCCTGGACAATTTGAATTTTCGTATTTTAAAATGTGTGTTAAAACTTAAAACCTTTCCACCCATTGCTGTACATCTTCCAACTGAACCAGAGTGTTTGGTTGTGGGGCCTGGCTGCTGCTCCTGGTCTACACTGAACCAGAGTGTTTGGTTGTGGGGCCTGGCTGCTGCTCCTGGTCTACACTGAACCAGAGTGTTTGGTTGTGGGCCTGGCTGCTGCTCCTGGTCTACACTGAACCAGAGTGTTTGGTTGTGGGGCCTGGCTGCTCCTGGTCTACACTGAACCAGAGTGTTTGGTTGTGGGGCCTGGCTGCTGCTCCTGGTCTGTACTGAACCAGGGTGTTTGGTTGTGGGGCCTGGCTGCTGCTCCTGGTCTGTACTGAACCAGAGTGTTTGGTTGTGGGGCCTGGCTGCTGCTCCTGGTCTGTACTGAACCAGAGTGTTTGGTTGTGGGGCCTGGCTGCTGCTCCTGGTCTACACTGAACCAGAGTGTTTGGTTGTGGGGCCTGGCTGCTGCTCCTGGTCTGTACTGAACCAGAGTGTTTGGTTGTGGGGCCTGGCTGCTCCTGGTCTACACTGAACCAGAGTGTTTGGTTGTGGGGCCTGGCTGCTCCTGGTCTGTACTGAACCAGAGTGTTTGGTTGTGGGGCCTGGCTGCTCCTGGCCTACACTGAACCAGAGTGTTTGGTTGTGGGGCCTGGCTGCTCCTGGCCTACACTGAACCAGAGTGTTTGGTTGTGGGGCCTGGCTGCTCCTGGTCTGTACTGAACCAGGGTGTTTGGTTGTGGGGCCTGGCTGCTCCTGGTCTGTACTGAACCAGAGTGTTTGGTTGTGGGGCCTGGCTGCTGCTCCTGGTCTGTACTGAACCAGAGTGTTTGCTTATCAGGGTGTTTAGCCTATCAGTGAGCTGGATGCAATCCTACCTGGAGGGGAGAGAACAGACGGTAGAGGTAAACGGTACTCTATCCCCCCCCCTCACAGTGAGCTGTGGTGTTCCACAAGGAAGCATACTAGGACCGCTACTCTTCCTAATTTATGCAAATGACATGTCGTCAGCCTGTGACTGCAACTTGTTCCTGTTTGCGGACGACTCAGCCCTGCTGGTCTCTGACAAGAACAAGTTGCAGGTTGAAAAAACCCTCAGCTCGGAACTAGGCAAAATCTGCATATGGCTCGCTGATAACAAACTATCATTACACATGGGCAAAACAGAGTCCATTCTCTTCGGTTCAAATAACAAACTCAGCAAGACCGACGGCTTCTCAGTTACAGTGGGTGACAATATTGTCACAAGGAAAGACGAAATTACCTACCTGGGTTCCATCCTAGAGGCAAATCTTTCCTGTGACAAAATGGCATCCAATGTAATAAAAAAAAAGTCAACCAACGAACTAGATTCTTGTACCGGATCTCCTCTCTGGTAAACAAGAATACCCTGAAGACTCTGGCAGGAGCACTCATTCAAGGGTACTACGACTATGCGTGCACCTCATGGTACCAAAGCACCTCAAAGGCGCTTAAAACAAAATTACAAACATCACAAAACAAACTGGTCAGACTACTACTTGACCTTACCCCCAGAACCCACCTCACCCCTGCCCACTTTGACAACCTAGGATGGCTTAGAGTAGACGACAGAGTACAGCAACTTTCAATGGGCCTGGTCTACAAGATACACTATACGACTAAGGTACCCATGTACATGTCAAAATACTTCCCAAAGGTCAGTGAATACCACAACCACTACACCAGAGGAAGCTCAACAAATCATGTTAAACCCAGATTCGGCTCAAACAAGGGACTAAATACGTTTAGCAATTATGCCACATCAATGTGGAACGCCCTACCCAAAGCTGTAAAGGAATGTGAATCCCTACCCACATTCAAAACCGCTCTTAAAGAGCACCTACGGGAGGCTGCAATTCGAAACTGGGCACCGTAAATGCCCAAAACCCCCACCACCTCCTAATAGACAGTCTCCTCCCCATCGCATGTATATATTCCCTCCCCGCCGTATGTATATTTCTCTCCCACCCACCCACCCCCTCCTAATGTACAGTCCCCTCCCCATCATATGTATATACTCTGTCAGGATCTAGGGGTAACAGTACTGTATATTTGAATACCGTTTATGTCACAAATGTATCAGTACTAAATACCTATATGTCCCTATGCCATAAATGTCATGTATGTTGTGTATGTCATAAATGTCTATATGAATTGAAAATGGGGGACTCTGATGGAAACAAGACAAACGTCTTTCTCAGGTCTGCATCCCCTTAACAATTGTGTGTATTGAGCCGTACTGTATTGTACCCATTCTGCAATCTGTTAAATAAAGTTTTAATTCATTCATTCATTCATTCATTCATTCATTCATTCATTCATTCATTCATTCATTCATTCATTCATTCATTCATTCATTCATTCATTCATTCATTCATTCATTCATTCATTAATTCATTCATTCATTCATTCATTCATTGGTTGTGGGGCCTGGCTGCTGCTCCTGGCCTGTACTGAACCAGAGTGTTTGGTTGTGGGGCCTGGCTGCTGCTCCTGGTCTACACTGAACCAGTGTGTTTGGTTGTGGGGCCTGGCTGCTCCTGGTCTACACTGAACCAGAGTGTTTGGTTGTGGGGCCTGGCTGCTGCTCCTGGTCTACACTGAACCAGAGTGTTTGGCTGTGGGGCCTGGCTGCTCCTGGCCTACACTGAACCAGAGTGTTTGGTTGTGGGGCCTGGCTGCTGCTCCTGGTCTACACTGAACCAGAGTGTTTGGTTGTGGGCCTGGCTGCTGCTCCTGGTCTACACTGAACCAGAGTGTTTGGTTGTGGGGCCTGGCTGCTCCTGGTCTACACTGAACCAGAGTGTTTGGTTGTGGGGCCTGGCTGCTGCTCCTGGTCTACACTGAACCAGAGTGTTTGGTTGTGGGGCCTGGCTGCTGCTCCTGGTCTGTACTGAACCAGAGTGTTTGGTTGTGGGGCCTGGCTGCTGCTCCTGGTCTACACTGAACCAGAGTGTTTGGTTGTGGGGCCTGGCTGCTGCTCCTGGTCTGTACTGAACCAGAGTGTTTGGTTGTGGGGCCTGGCTGCTCCTGGCCTACACTGAACCAGAGTGTTTGGTTGTGGGGCCTGGCTGCTGCTCCTGGCCTACACTGAACCAGAGTGTTTGGTTGTGGGGCCTGGCTGCTGCTCCTGGCCTACACTGAACCAGAGTGTTTGGTTGTGGGGCCTGGCTGCTGCTCCTGGTCTGTACTGAACCAGGGTGTTTGGTTCTGGGGCCTGGCTGCTCCTGGTCTACACTGAACCAGGGTGTTTGGTTCTGGGGCCTGGCTGCTCCTGGTCTGTACTGAACCAGGGTGTTTGGTTGTGGGGCCTGGCTGCTCCTGGTCTGTACTGAACCAGAGTGTTTGGTTGTGGGGCCTGGCTGCTCCTGGTCTACACTGAACCAGAGTGTTTGGTTGTGGGGCCTGGCTGCTCCTGGTCTACACTAAACCAGAGTGTTTGGTTGTGGGGCCTGGCTGCTGCTCCTGGTCTGTACTGAACCAGAGTGTTTGGTTGTGGGGCCTGGCTGCTCCTGGTCTACACTGAACCAGAGTGTTTGGTTGTGGGGCCTGGCTGCTGCTCCTGGTCTACACTGAACCAGAGTGTTTGGTTGTGGGGCCTGGCTGCTCCTGGTCTACACTGAACCAGAGTGTTTGGTTGTGGGGCCTGGCTGCTCCTGGTCTACACTAAACCAGAGTGTTTGGTTGTGGGGCCTGGCTGCTGCTCCTGGTCTGTACTGAACCAGAGTGTTTGGTTGTGGGGCCTGGCTGCTCCTGGTCTACACTGAACCAGAGTGTTTGGTTGTGGGGCCTGGCTGCTGCTCCTGGTCTACACTGAACCAGAGTGTTTGGTTGTGGGGCCTGGCTGCTGCTCCTGGTCTACACTGAACCAGGGTGTTTGGTTGTGGGGCCTGGCTGCTGCTCCTGGTCTGTACTGAACCAGAGTGTTTGGTTGTGGGGCCTGGCTGCTGCTCCTGGTCTGCACTGAACCAGATTGTTTGGTTGTGGGGCCTGGCTGCTGCTCCTGGCCTACACTGAACCAGAGTGTTTGGTTGTGGGGCCTGGCTGCTCCTGGCCTACACTGAACCAGGGTGTTTGGTTGTGGGGCCTGGCTTCTCCTGGCCTACACTGAACCAGATTGTTTGGTTGTGGGGCCTGGTTCCTCCTGGCCTGTACTGAACCAGAGTGTTTGGCTGTGGGGCCTGGCTGCTCCTGGCCTACACTGAACCAGAGTGTTTGGTTGTGGGGCCTGGCTGCTGCTCCTGGTCTACACTGAACCAGAGTGTTTGGTTGTGGGGCCTGGCTGCTGCTCCTGGCCTACACTGAACCAGAGTGTTTGGTTGTGGGGCCTGGCTGCTCCTGGTCTACACTGAACCAGGGTGTTTGGTTGTGGGGCCTGGCTGCTGCTCCTGGTCTGTACTGAACCAGAGTGTTTGGTTGTGGGGCCTGGCTGCTGCTCCTGGTCTACACTGAACCAGAGTGTTTGGTTGTGAGCCTGGATGCCCCTCCTGGCCTACACTGAACCAGAGTGTTTGGTTGTGGGGCCTGGCCCCTCCTGGCCTACACTGAACCAGAGTGTTTGGTTGTGGGGCCTGGCCCTTCCTGGCCTACACTGAACCAGGGTGTTTGGTTGTGGGGCCTGGCCCCTCCTGGCCTGTACTACCTCGCTCTGGTCCCCCTGTGTTTGAGAACTTGATGCAGATGGAGCTATTGTACCCCCGTCCTACCACCAGCAGCTCCTCTTTCTGGTTCAACACCACTTTTTTCTGAGGGAACATGTGATGCCAGGTCTGACCTACATCTGGCAGACCAAGATGATCAAGGTTGAGAGGCACAGACTACACTGACTTCTATACGGTCGTCCTCATCGGAACAAGAGGAGAGTCCGTTCTTCTGAGGAGACACAGAAGGAGTTTGGGTTGTCCTTGTGGCTCTGCACGTTAGTTAACTGTTGTAGAATGTAAAATCACGGCGTCGGCTGTGGAGATGGGCTTCCTGTTTGACTCTGACATGCTGTGACCTCACTTCCTCCCTCCGAGCGACATCTCCACTCCCACTCTCCTATGTTCTTCTCCTATTTCCCCCCTAATACATTTTTCTTCTATCAATTGTTCAACTTTACAAATATGAACTGAAACTCAAAAGTTTAATAATTTAACTTCAGTTTAACTGTACAGTCATGTTTAGTAACTAGTGTCCATGGAAACGACAAAGAATGCAGCCATAATATATCACTATATCTATATCACTGCATGCAGTACATGTTCAGACGAGCTTAAAGGATAACTTCACTGTGTTGGACCGTGTTCACAGTCTGTCTACCATGTACCGAACACATAGAGACCATCATTTCACTGATTGGTCCAGTATTGAGCTACAATCTCCCTGCAGGCTATCACTGGGCTACAATAGCAGACAATGAACAATTGTAAATCCTTTGCAAAAAAACAACAATAAATATTCTCTCCCGAGACGGGAAGCTCAGGGTGTATTGTTACCGGTCTCAGTGTGCTCTCCTGTGAACTGTATCACAATCTGAATGTTGAAACGACAGTTCCATTTGAAACAGAACTATATTATCCTGTCCTCGCTGCCCTTCACTGGCTGCCTGTGCAGTTTAGGGTCAATTTTAAGATCCTGCTGTTTGCTTATAAAGCAATGAATGGTCTGGCCCCACCCTACCTCACGAGATCCTGCACCCCTAAGCCTTTGGGTTCTCATACTAGCCATGACAGTATGACCCCACCCCAAAATGAACACAGCAGACACGGAGAGGTCCTGCCAAGCCCGACCTGCTTCCCAACCAGCTAACCTGCAGCACACTAGCTACCAGTCCAACCAGCAGAGTATCCAACTACCACCACATATGGACCCAGCAGATGAGATTGGTGAGATATTATATCCCTCATAGAAGAGTCAAACAGTACATCCAATGTGTTGCAGAAAATAGCAGCTTCAAAGGATATGCTTCGGAAGATTGTTTTCTTTTTGATGAAGAGGACCTGGCAAGACCTGACATTGCAGCAGTTTTTGGCTGGACCTGCAAGGCCCATTCAGCAGTTGCCTTCTGACTTGTGGCAGCATGCTCTCTTTCATCCTGCGACCCAGTTTTTTTTCACGGTTTGTCACCAGTTCAAGTGAAACACGAGACTGTTCCTATGACTCTTCTTCTGCCTGGTAATCATCAGATTCCATCTAACTGGCTGTAGTCTCACTCCATTGGTGCTCAGCCATCCCTGGCTCTACATGTCAACTGGATCTCAGGTAAGATTATCTCCCAGCCAGCTGCCATTCCTACTGTTTACTGCCTATAGCAGCCACAAACAGCCTATAGCTGCCTACTGCAGCCTGCCTTTCCCGAGCCAGTTAGCCCACTCCCTGCCTGTCCAGAGCCAGCCTGTTCCCTATTCACTTGTCCTAGTCCTCTTCTCCCTGAGCGCTGTATGGAGCAGCTGAAGAGACTCTGGTTTTCCCTGGTAACCGTGGAGCCTCCGAGAGGAGACGTGCAGACCGACGTCAATGTCGTGTTATTCCCAGTCAGACCCTCAACCGCCAGCCCCCTCCTCCGACACCTAGTCGGATCTTCCATCGACCGTCCTTGCAGATGCCCTGCCGCCTTTGGTCCTCACCGGTGTCCCGTTTGAAACCCAGTCTGCTACGCTTGGTATGGATGCCTAGCAACAACGCTAAAGAATCCCCTGTCCTCTCCAGTCCAGCTACTCCTAGCAAAGTTGCTCCGGGTATGGATATTCTAAGTTCAGCTATTCCTGCTAAATCTGTTAGCCAAGTAAGCTCTGTTTAACCTGTTTGTGAGTCAACCCCTGACTGTTCAGCTTCTACTACGGCTAGCACTGTATCTACTACTAGCACGGCCACCCCTGCCTGTTCAACCTCTACTACGGCTAGCACTGTATCTACTACTAGCACGGCCTCCCCTGCCTGTTCAGCCTCTACTACGGCTAGCACTGTATCTACTACTAGCACGGCCTCCCCTGCCTGTTCAGCCTCTACTACGGCTAGCCCCATATCTTTAGCTAGTACTGAATCAGCTGCTAGTACTGCAGCTATCGCCAGCAGCCTTCAGTCTGCCTGTCCTGAGCTAGTCCACTGCCCAGTTCTACTGATCTTTCGCTGCCCAGTGCTACGGATTATCCACTTCCCAGTGCTACAGAGTCTCCACAGCCCAGTGCTACCGATCCTCCACTTCCCAGTACTACTAATGATCCACTGCCTAGTGCCCTGAGTACACTGGTATTACCCCTGGTGATGTTCCCACAAAGCTTCCTGCTGCTGTGGAGCTTCCTGCTTCTGTCCCTGAGGAGATCCCTGCTCCTGTCCCCAAAGAGATCCCTGCTCCTGTCCCTGAGGAGATCCCTGCTCCTGTCCCCAAAGAGATCCCTGCTCCTGTCTCTGTGGAGCTTCCTGCTCCTGTCTCTGAGGAGATCCCCACTTGTGTACCTTTGTGGCGTCCTGCTCCTGTCCCTGAGGGGGTCTCCGCTTCTGTTGTCTCTGAAGAGTTTCTTTCTTCTGCATGTGTTCCCAAGGAACCCCCTGTTCCTGCCCTTGCTTCAGAGGAGCCCCCCTACTGTCCCTGCCCCCAGAGAACCTCCTACTCCTGAAGAATTCCCTGCTCCCCCCACTCCAGAGAAGCCCCCTGAACCCCCTGCTCCTGAAGAAACCCTAGTGCCTGCCCCTGAATCTACCTCCCAGGCACTCACCCTGTCATTTGCACAGCTCTTTTAGGCCTCATCACAGCCCGGAGAACTCTTTCCCCAAGTTAGGTTCTTCCTGCTGTGGCTCCCCAGCCCATAAAGGTTGCCAGCCTCCAGCCCCAGAGCCCAAACCCAAGCTCCTTGGTGTGGAGGAGTACCAGGGGCTTCGCCAGCAGAAGCCAGTCCCAGTACATAAACAAAAGAACCATAGCACCAAGCCCCGAGCCGCCTAAAGAGCTTCCTCCTGTCCCCTGCCTGCCAGACCTCCAGTCGGGGTGCCATCTTCGAGGGGGGTCCATTCCTCATCACCATCTTCCTCGTTGGTTCTGCCCTCATCACTGTCTTCCAGGGGTTGGCCTGCCTTCGTGGTCGACCTCCTGAGCGATTATGCCCATCTGCCTTGCTCCCAGGCCAGAGAATACAGATCTCTGCCCCCTGTCTGTGTTCTGCGTTTGGGTTCTCATACTAGCCGTGACACCCTGAGCGTCCCGTCTCGGAAAAGCACATTTATTGTTGTTTTTGCAAAGGATTCATGATTGCCTATTGTCTTCTATTTAGAGCCTGCAGGGGAATTGTAGCTCAAAACTGGGCCGATCAGTGAAGTTATGGTCTCTGTGTGTCAGGTACATGGTAGACAGACCGCAAATAGGGTCTAAGATCCAAAATAGCTATCCTTTAATAATGGGTTAATTGTGATCATATGTATACTGTACATGCAAGCATTGTTGAGGAGGCTACAGCAACGTTACTCCCAGAAGAAATATCGTTTGGTGAACTAAAACTACTTGTAATCTGATAGTACATTTCAAACTACTTTTTTCTAACAAAGTATGATGCAGTCACGTGACTTCATAATACACTCAGTTGGTTTAAACCACCATATATCACAATGATGCTAGATTGGATGCTCAAATGATTGACTCATACTTAACCCTTTCACTGCCACACGACAGAAGGTTAACCCTTTACTATCACACAACCAACGGCGATGCTCCATCATTAGCATCATTAGCTCCGCGGATGCTGCGGTTGTGTGTTAGTAAAGGGCTAACCTTCTGTATTGTCACAGTGAAAGGGTTAACCGGCTATCGTGTGGCAGTGAAAGGGTTAAGGTCCCACGAGTTCAGTCCGTTGGTTTTGATGCAACAGCAGCTTCCTGGGATGCTCTTCAGCTCACTCTGCAAACAGAGACCCCACTATCCTCTGGACAGTTTTGTCCTATTTTATGCAAATGTGTTTTTCCTTTATACGTACTTGAATTGTTGAACTTGTAATTTCGACAACATTGCAAATGAGGGTAAACCTCAATGTTAAGTTTGAGAATAAATAAAGGTTTCAATCAATTGCAAAGCGCACGCTTCTCATTTGAATAGTTGCCTACCAGTTGAACGTGAAGCAAAACCAAATAAGCCTATCTTGGGTTTTCCAAAGTGCATGGAATGTAAGTTTTTTGTTGTATGTGCTTTACACAATATAAACAGTCAACACAAATGTTGAATTTGCACCTTTATTCCCTGTTTACAGACTTGATCATGACAACGGTCTGCACTACTGGCCCTTTGCGAGCTCAGACCCATTCCCAATGATAACGTCAGGCTGGATGGATGAAAAATGTATGGATATAGCGAATAAAAGAAATATCGATTAAAACCCGGGATTTCTCGGGTTTGGCGCCCAGAGCATGGCGAGTTAACCCGACTTTTCTCGGGTTTGGCCTTCAAAGGGTTAATGTCCCACGAGTTCACTCCTTTGGTTTTGATGCAACAGCTTCCTGATCTTCAGCTCACTCTGAAAACAGAGAGCCCACTATCCTCTGGACAGTTTAAAAACACTCTCACAAACCTCCCTACATTTGATCTTTCTCAGTTTTTTTTCTTTCACTTTCCACCTGTGTTTTGTCCTATTTTATGCAAATACCAGTTGAACGTGAAGCGAAACCAAATAAGCCTATCTTGGGTTTTCCAAAGTGCATGGAATGTAAATGTTCTGTTGTATGTGCTTTACACAATATAAACAGTCAACACAAATGTTGAACTTGCATCTTGGAATAAATCAACGGTCTGTCAGCTCAAAAGCAGAATCTCTTATCTATGCGACACAGGAGCGGTCTCTCAAAGTTCTGGTTCCTTCCTTTTATAGACATTAAATAGTTTGTAGTTCTAGTCATTAGCTACATCTCAAAACAGCCAAAACAATTACAAAAAGGAAATAATAGCTACCAACCAGCTATGCAAATTCGATATGAACAGAACTACCAGCCAGCTACTGCAAAATGTAGTTAAACTACTATTTTAATTATATGTAGTGGAACTAGTCCCCGAACATGGGATTACACTGATGACAACACAGCCCTGTCATGTGTGAGTATAGTATGAAGTGTATTATTAGTGTATATTTGATCTTTTTTGGTTCCATATGGTGATTAGGATTGATAATCATCTATTATGCTTTTATTTCAAGTAGACTGGACTATTGCAATGCTCTTTTTACTGGTCTTCCTAAAAACAAGGAAGAGAGAGCATAATCCCGTTTAGCTGCATTGCATTGGCTCCCTGTATCTTTTAGAATAGATTTTAAAGTCCTTCTACTTGTTTTTAAAGCTCTTAACAATTTAGCACCCTCGTACATTTCCAATCTCCTGTCCTTTTATGTCCCCTCACGAGCCCTGAGGTCCTCCACAGCTGGTCTTTTAAATGTTCCTGGGGTGCCCCATGCAAGGGCAAATTGGGGCATCTGCTTTTAATTTCTATGCACCACAGCTGTGGAACACAATCCCAAAAAATATTAGAGAGGCTGGCTCGGTGGACATTTGTAAACGACAGTTGAAAACATACCTTTTTAATATTGCTCTTTTTATTATTTTTTTTATTTATCGATTTTATCCATTTTCTTTGCTTGTGATTTTAGTCTGTGTGGTTTATGTTTTTTTTTATTTATTTTTTTATTCATTGTTTTATCTTTCTTTTATCGTGTAATGTGAAGCACTTTGGGTTGCATCTTGTATATGAAAAGTGCTATATAAACAAAGTTATTATGATTATTATTATCTAGAGAAGGACATACCAAGTGTTTAATAGGATACACATTTGACTGCTGTCCTGCGAAAACATTGTATGTCCAAAAAGAGTCAAGTTTTCATCAATGAAGAGAAGCTACATGATTCTGAGGCCCCGTTTAGACGAGCGTTTTGTGAACAGAAACCGCAAAAGTCATCTTGCGGTTTCACTTTTAATTGTACGTTTAGACGAGCGTTTTGGGGTGGAATTCTCCGTGCAGACGACGCTGTAACGACGCAGCCCCGCTGTCACACGATTGGCGCATATGTCACATGACGTGCTGTGAAGACCCGCCCTACTCTGCCTCTGATTCGCAGACTGTGGATGGGGAATGTGATTCGACCAAACAGAGTCACTCACAGACAGTGGGTCCACTCACGCCGCGGGACAGATTCTTGTGTATTTAACCCTTTCACTGCCACACGACAGCCGGTTGTGTGATAGTAAAGGGTTAACCTTCTGTCGTGTGGCAGACTGGCAGTGAAAGGGTTAAAAGTACTGCCAATGTAGCCTTCAGGTGATCTCCGTTGATATAAGTCAGACATACTTGCTTTGTTACGTCTCGGCTACTGGCGCATACCTGCTACCTGTGACGTAAGCAGTACGCGCGACCAGAGCCGTGACAACCCTTTCGTCATCGTTTTATCAGATTTATACGTTTTAACAGTTTAGACGAGAGCGCAAAGCTTTTGCGTTTCTAGGAATTCCACCCTGGAAGGTAGTCTCACTTTTTTGCGGTTTCACCCCGTAAAAACGCCGTTTCCGTATAAACGAAAGGCACATCCGAAAAAATATTTTTGCGGATTCACCTGCTAGCGTTTCCGTCTAAACGGGGCCTGAGACACGAGGTTTGAATGTGTTCTCAGGGTCACAACATATTATTTATTTCGCACCATTTCAGCAAAACGGTAAAAACATTGACCATGATAGAACGTGTATAAAGGTGCTGCGTAGAGGCCTCGACTCATTAAATCATTGGATTAAAAAAAAATAAACACAAAAACAAAAGTAAAGTGAAATAAAATCCAATGAAAAAGCTGCCTGTTAGTCTGACCAACAGGATGTTGACGGCGCGCGGCGCGCGGCCTCCCCTTCACTCTGTTCTTTTTTGTTTTGTTGCCGTTTTCCAATGTGAGATGCTAGATCCCACGGCCCGGAAGAACTTTTTCCTGTTTATTTTAATTTGTAGACTATTAACCCTTTCACTGCCACACGACAGAAGGTTAACCCTTTATAACCGGCTGCCGTGTGTCAGTGAAAGGGTTAACCGTCTGTGTATTGTCTCAGTGAAAGGGTTAAAAGTGACGACCCCCAATAAAAACACAGGTGACCCCGTGTGACCTTAGCATCTACCTTTTCAAATTCCCCGTCTCTAGGATCAACAATGACAAGCCTCCGAGCTGCAAGCTACTCTACCACTTCGATGAT
>NC_140169.1:66147134-66184796 GCF_963971535.1 Notolepis coatsorum
GCCGGCCAGGCCGCCATCTTCCTTACGAATGTATTATTTCACTCGACAGCCTGTATAATTTCTCTGGTGTGTGTGTGTGTGTGTGTGTGTGTGTGTGTGTGTGTGTGTGTGTGTGTATGTACGTGTGTGTATGTATGTATGTATGTATGTATGTATGTATGTATGTATGTATGTATGTATGTATGTATGTATGTATGTATGTATGTATGTGTATGTATGTATGTATGTATGTATGTATGAAGGGTTAAGTTCCCTTCTCTCTTTCTTTCTGTTACAAGTCAAATCCTGTGAGAGGTTGATGTAAAGAATATAAACAGTTTTTTTTTTATTGTCCAGAGGGGGGTGTCGAGGGGTGGGGTGTTGGGGGGGGGGGGGGGAGGTGGCTGTGAATGAGCCGAGGACCTTATCACAGGCCAGCAGCTCTGTAATTCGCCGTCCGTGATAAAGTGGCGAAGCGAAAAACCTTACAAGGCTTGGCACAATCCAAGAGACGGATTAGGTTCTTCTGACATAAGCTTCCTGAAAAACTAATCAATCAGCTCCATGCCGTATTATCAAAGGCACGAGAATAAAGAGGAGTAATCCCCCCAACACCGTACATTTTATTACTCTCTTCGGTGTTAGTTTCCTTTAAATATACAGTAAATAAATAAATCGGACCTAATTGAACGTGCGCTGAAGGGGGGTGTAAGGGGCCCTCGAGAGAGTGGGAGTTTAAATTTTTTTGGGGAGAGAGAGAGAGAGAGAGAGAGAGAGAGAGAGAGAGAGAGAGAGAGAGAGAGAGAGAGAGAGAGAGAGAGAGAGAGAGAGAGAGAGAGAGAGAGGAGAGAGAGAGAGAGAGAGAGAGAGAGAGAGAGAGAGAGAGAGAGAGAGAGAGAGAGAGAGAGAGAGAGAGATGAGAGAGAGATGAGAGAGAGATGAGAGAGAGAGAGATGAGAGAGAGAGAGATGAGAGAGAGAGAGATGAGAGAGAGAGAGATTGAGAGAGAGAGAGATGAGAGAGAGAGAGATGAGAGAGAGAGAGAGAGATGAGAGCGCTCGTCCTTAGTTGCCGGAGACTCATGGGCGGAGTTTATGGGGGTGCAGGGGGTGCATTGCACCCCCTGGTGGCCGGGGGTGAAATTGCTTTAAAAAAAAAAAAAAAAAAAAAAAAAAAAATTTTAATAAAATTATAATAATTGTGAGAAACAAATCTGAATTCTATTATGTTTTGTTTACAATACATTCATTTTATAGTAGTAATCATGTCACATTATAAGGCGAACCTTCTGTAGTGTGGCAGTGAAAGGGTTAACGCGCGGCCAAGCAGCAGCAGCAGAATGCCCCGCGCGATAGATTGTAACGCTTGTACAAAGCCACTTATTCTGAGATGATAATTAATGTATCTGGATAACCAATGCACGGATTTTGTCGAGGCAGGTAGCGTTATTTCGGGAAAATTGATATCTATAGTCTGGTATATTTTTCGTCACGAAAAATGGAGGCTGTAATAATTATTATTGCTCGAGACCGAGAGTCTCTATGAATAATAATAATTAGAGCCTCCATTTTTCAAGTCAGTTAAAAATGATCCCCCGTAGTGCTGTGTGTGTGAGTGTGTGTGTGTGCTGCTGTACTACCTAAATAAAATAAAAAATTAGGGGTTAGGGCACTGTAAAAACGCTAAAATAATCAATAAAGGTCAAAAAAAATCGCGCGGGCCGGCTGCGCGTGCGCGCGGGTATCGTTCGCCAAGCAGTCGCACCCCCTTGGTCGAACACACGCTGAGATTCGTTAGGGACGATGGGGCTTTACATGACTGCATCGTGAATCTAACGGAGAAGATAGAAGATGTCAACGAGAAGCTAGCGGATAAGATAGATGACAACAACGAGAAGCTAACGGCTAAGATATTCAAAATCGAACGTCATTCCCGTAGATTTAATATCCGTATAGTGGGACTGGATGAATCAGTGAACTGCACTCACGACTCGGTCGCGACAGTGTTAGCTCAAATTCTAGGACCAGATATCCTCTCTACACCACCTATAGTGGATCAGCGCTACAGAATTGGCACCCGAGACGACAACAACAATAAACCGAGGGTGATTATTGCTAGCCTACGTCAAGTTGGAATAAGAGATACGATTATCCGGGCTGCACGAAAGAAGAGGGGTATTCTGCAACACAACGGGAAACCAGTGTTTTTCTACGAGGATTACTGCCGCAAGGCTGTAACTCTACGAGCCCGTTACAAATCAGTGATGTCTCATCTTTTTGAGAAAAAATTCAAACCCACACTACGCTACCCTGCGAAACTTTCCATCATGGATAAAAATGGAAAGAGGGTCCAGCTCTCCTCGCCTGAAGACGCCGAGGATTACATGGTGGACCCACTACGCGGAGGAGGCTAAGTCTTATTCATATATATTTTTTTATTACTTCGTTATAACTTGAACACCAAAAACGGCGTCAAATAAATGTTGATAACCTTGATGTATAAATAGGTTAATATGTGACGCTAGATACTGTATTTTTGTAAAGGTTCGCTGTTTGGGCCCACTAGATTTATGGGTTTTATGCAAGTCATGTGAGGAGTCATATTGGAATATTCTGGAATAATAATGCTCTGAATGCCCTGGAACATAAACAACAATTTGTGACCATACACAATGATCATATCCGGAAGAACAACAGCCTTTACAGCGGAATACTGCCCACCCCTGTTTGGGGGACGAACTGCATACACGTATTTAAAACCTTCCTTTTCATCTAGGTGTTTAAGCTTGGCAAAGTTATTTTAAGATTTAAGCAAATGTTCTCTACTCTTTGAGGTTTCTCTAATTTAGTTCAATACATCTCTTTTATTCTTCGGTGTGTTTTAACTTATACATGTTCGTATAAGGTTTAAGTGAATATACTATGATATTTGAGGCATATTTACATTTTTATGTTTTTTACATATCTCCTTTTTTAAATTTAAATTTTTAAATAAATTTTTAAAAAATCAAGAGTTTTAGATCCTATGGCAATTTGCATAGGAAAGTTAAGGATAAATGGCTCATTCTGGGCTGACTGGTCGTGTAAGGGAGGGAGGGAAAGGGGAATAGGGGATTATATGTATGGGTTTTTTATATGTTTGTTATCATTCTCAAGCTCGGCTCTCAACAGGACCTCAATAATTGGATATATATCTATTGTGAATTGGTACTCCAGATGAATTGCACACAAGAATACAGCAACATGTTTAGATTATGGCTAGTTTGAATATAATGATTTGGAATACTGGGGGACTAAACAAACAACATAAAAGTCCTGTGCAAACCAGCTTGCCCCGGTGTTCACCGCCATATTTAATCAATCCCTGGTGGAGTCAGTAGTCCCTGCCTGCTTCAAGATGTCTACCATCATCCCTGTACCGAAGAAACCCTCCCCAACATGTCCAAATGATTACAGACCGGTGGCACTCACCTCTGTGGTCATGAAATGTTTCGAGAGGCTGGTCAAGGACCACATTTGTGCCTCTCTCCCCAGTGATATGGACCCTATGCAATTTGCATACAGGACAAACAGGTCCACTGATGACGCGGTCTCCCAGGTACTGCACAGCACTCTCTCCCACCTTGACCGTCAGAAGGGGGGCTATGTGAGACTGTTGTTCATTGACTACAGCTCAGCGTTCAACACCATAGTCCCCACCAGACTGGTGGACAAGCTGATCGAGCTAGGCCTGAGCTCCGCCCTGAGCGCCTGGGTACTGGACTTTCTGAGTGAAAGACCCCAGGCGGTCAGGGTGGGGGGTCAGACCTCCAACACCATCACCCTGAGCATTGGGTCCCCCCAGGGCTGTGTTCTAAGCCCCCTGCTGTACTCACTCTACACACACGACTGTGTGGCCAAGTTCAGCTCCAACTCCATTGTGAAGTTCGCCGACGACACGGTGGTGGTGGGGCTGATCTCGGACAACGACGAGAAGGCCTACCGGGAGGAGGTTGAGGTACTGGAACGTTGGTGCCAGGACAACAGCCTGCTCCTGAACATTGGTAAAACCAAGGAGCTGATCGTGGATTATAGGATTATAGGAGAGGACAGCGGGAGACACACACACCACTGAGGATTAACGGGGCTACCGTGGACAGGGTGAGCAGCTTCAAGTACCTGGGGGTCCACATCTCAGAGGACCTGACATGGTCAACACACATAAACACAGTAGTAAAGAAAGCGAAGCAGCGCCTCTACCACCTGAGACAGTTAAGGAAGTTCAGAGTATCGGGGAAGATACTCCAGTCCTTCTACTCAGGAGCTGTAGAGAGCATCTTGACCGGAAACATCACTGCCTGGTATGGGAACAGCACGGCACAGGACAAGAAGGCCCTACAGAGAGTGGTGCGCTCAGCCGAGCGTACCACGGGTATTGCGCTACCTCCCCTGCAGGCTCTATACAACAAGAGGTGCAAATCCAGAGCCTGCAGGATAATGAAAGACCCCCACCACCCCAATAACAGCCTGTTCCAGCTGCTGAGGTCAGGCAGACGCCTGCGAATTCTAGAGACTAAGACGGAGAGGCTTAGGCTAAGCTTCTTCCCCCAGGCCATCAGAGCCTTGAACAATGAACATTGAGAGACACAGAAACTGAACTATCCACACACAAGTACATACACGACACGCACGCTGAGCACGCTCACACACTAGCAGCCACTTTAACACTCATGACACACACACGCACACTTATGGCCAGAGGAAAGGCCACTTAAAGTAGTATAACATTAGGAACAGTGTATTGCACTACTAAAGCTAACTAGCATGTCCTATATGCTCTGTAAATACTAATGTACAGATACCGAGATGGCACACCATGTACCTGTTTATTGCACTGTTTTATTGGATTCTATTAATATGTTGTACCACTGTATTTTTATTGGATTCTATTATATGTTGTACCACTGTATTGCACATCGTCGCGGGCAAGACCAGCCGCATTTCATTGTATACCTGTATGCCGTGACAATTAAAACTCTTGAATCTTGAATCTTGAATCTTGAATCTAAACGCAAAAGCGTGCTTACACTGATGAAAAGCAAACAGGTTGATGTGGCTCTTTTAAGCGAAACGCACTTTTTAGTGGCTGACAATGTAAAGCTGGCGGACAAAATATATCATAACATTAGCTACTCATCTTTTGGAACGAGATCCCGTGGGGTTGCTATAGTCGCGAAACGGAAGTTGAATATTAAATTGTTGGACGTATGGTCTGATGCAGATGGTCGAGTAACCATTGCTAAAATAGAATACAGTAACAGGAAAATCGCGTTGGTAGCGGCTTATGCCCCTAATCTTTACGACGCTAACTTCTACGCTACACTCACTAGAGCAATGTTGGAACTTCCTGAGTATTCATTTATAATTGGCGCGGATTTTAATGCCATTTGGGATCCCTTGATTGATAAATCTAATCCCACCATTTCCAATTATCAGAAACATGCATCTAATGCACTAAAGGATTGGGCCAAGAATACAGGTGTAAATGATCTATGGCGATTACTCAACCCAACGGCCCGAGAGTACTCTTTTCGCTCTGCAAGACACAGGACATTTTCCAGAATAGATTATGTTTTTGCATCCCCTAGACTATTTGATAGCTATGACGTGGAATTGGTACCCAATGCACTATTAGATCACAGCTATATACTCCTGAAGGGCTCATTTGGTAGACTGTCATCCCGAGCCCCAAGATGGCGATTTAACTCGACACTGCTGAAAAACAATGAATACATTATACAATTCAAAGTTGAACTTATTAAATTCCTGCAGAGTAATGCGGGTTCGGTACAGGACCCCAGAATGTTAAGGATGTCGGTAAAGGGTTTCATCAAGGATAACACTACGGTCTTTGCCTCCAACCTTCGCAAGAATCGTTCTTCCAAATTGGTAGAGCTGGAAACGATTTACTCGTCGCTATTCTCCTCTTGAAGACGCTAAACAGTTAGATACACCTATTACACTAGAGGAACTTAGGGAGGCTATATCTGAAATGCAAAGTGGTAAGGCTCCTGGATGGGATGGTATCCCTCCAGAACTGTACCTCTCATGTTGGGATGTAATTGGACCCCTATTACTTGATATGATTTTATACTCAATCGAAGAGGGGAATTTCCATAGGAACGTCAATATTGCACTCATATCTGTCCTCCTTAAAAAAGACAAAGACCCCACCGATTGTGGTAGTTATAGACCCTTAAGCCTCCTCGGAACCGATATCAAGCTGTATGCTAAGGTACTAGCCATCAGACTTCAAAAGCATATGACATCTTTAGTTCATCCTGATCAGACTGGCTACATAAGAGGCCGCCTGATCACGGATAATATTAGACGGTTACTACATGTGTTAGACGCCAGCAAGGATGCCGTGCCTCCTACAGCTGTATTATCCTTGGATGCGATGAAGGCCTTTGATAGGTTGGAATGGTCTTATTTATGGGCAGTACTCGGAAGGATGGGGTTAGGAAACGGATTCATTAATATGATAAAAGTACTATACAAAGAGCCATCGGCCATGATTATAACAGGTAAATTCACCTCCACACTCTTTCCTGTGTCGCGCTCGTCCAGACAGGGTTGTCCTCTTAGTCCCGGACTATTTGCTCTATCCTTAGAGCCTTTAGCACAGTATATAAGACAATCCCAATCCATAGAGCCAATCTCAATTAAGGGCACACAGCATCATATTAGTTTATATGCGGACGGCGTAATATTGTTCATGCAAAACCCTACCACCTCACTGCCTCATCTTCTCAAGCTGATTGATGATTTTGGCAATCTATCAGGATTTAGGATAAACTGGCCAAAGTCGGCCTTCCTTCCACTTAATGTCACTGCGAAGGCTACCTTCCTTCCAGAAAATATACCAATGGTAGAACACTTTAGATGTCTTGGAGTTGAAATATTCCCTACTATATGCCAAACGGTGAAGTATAATTATACAAGAGTCCAAGATAGGTTCACAAATGATTTTGACAGGTGGTCAAAACTTAAAAACACAGTACAGGCCCGAGTATCAATAGTTAAGATGGAACAAACCACCACGTATAAAAAGATCCACCGCACAGAGAAACAAAGCAGATGGTGGTATGGCATTTCCAGATTTTTTCCACTATTTTAAGGCGTACACTTTAAGACCATTGACAACATGGTTTGATCCCCAAGCATTAGTATCCTGGAGAAATTTAGAAGAAAATATAGTAGCTCCACATAGACTGAAGGACATAGTATACACTAAATTACCAATTAAGCAATGCGAACGGAAATTTGGCCCCATAATTACTCATGCGATCCGGATATGGCGTGAAACACAAAAAAAATATTCTAACCCACATAAATGGCATAATCATACTCCCTTATTCAATAACAATGCACTCTTGCACTGCATAGTCCTGTGATTTATTGTGGATATTTACTGTTTACTGGAAACATGTTTAGGCGTCTTTCCTAGCCATGCTCAAGTTGCCTAGGACGCCGTAACTCGTCTTTGATATCAATATTTCAAAAATCTGTGATCGGAATCATATTTCCCCTCTGCAGCCTTCACACACAGTTCTGATCTCCTCTCAATCCTCTAGCGGTTCAAGAGCGCCATCTGGTGGCCGATCGGCAGATCGCCCAACAGGAAGTCATGTGGATGAAGTCATGTGGATGATCACCCATATTACTTCCGGGCACTCGCTATAGGTCCCGGGACTCGAGCTCGACACAATACATAGCGATCCGTTGCCAATAACTCGATAAACAACATGATTTGGACGTATATACTATTATACAACCTGGAAATGGACCGGGTATTTCGACATCCCATAATGGAAAACTGTCTCCTCCACGCTGATCGCCCAACGGCCCGAGGAGACTGGGGTGAGTTTTAGCGTGTAATATTACCGTGTTCGATACTAACTGCTATGATGAACATTTGACCCACATTAGATGAATGGTATAACGCTGCCCACGGAATTATAAACGCCCCCTCGCCCATCCGGTCAACATCAGATGACGTGTAGTAACTTCCAGAAGTACGTCCAGTTGGAATTTTTTATATCGCGCCGATTGCTATCAAACTGTATTTCATCATCAATATAATGCATTTGGGGCTATAAATCACGTTCTGGAGAAAGCTGCAGAAAGAGATGAAAACATACTTATACTTTAGACCATATTTTAGTATCAATATGTGAATGAAAAAGTTTAACGTTGCTACACAATGAACAATACATATAGGACCTTGAATGGGCCCTAATAATGGCAATCTAGCAATAGAATTTAAAAAGTTATAGCCCTGCAAAGAAGGGGAACTTCTCCATGTTAAATAGAGCTGGCAACGGATGGTATATCATGAATTTAACCTCCGGCAGTTAAAGTGTTAATGTTTGTGTGTCAAGTTTTGTGTCATGTCAAAAATTTTAAATAAAAAAAAATGTGTTCAAATGTGAAGACACACGCACATATATACACACGCACATATATACAAACACACACATACACACACGCACATATATACACACACATATACACACACACACGCACATATATATATACACACACACACACACATATACACACACACATGCACGCAGGGCCGTGCACAGGACTTTAGAGGGGCAGGTGCTCAAAGGCTGAAAAGGGCACTAGGCCTGTGCTATATTTGGGGGGCCTTTTTGGGCAGGGAGGGGCCTTTTTATGCTTTTTGGGGGGTTTTGGTGATCAAATATTGAATATTGAACTATAATAATCAGTGCAGGAGCTCACTTATCCTTGAAAGACACTTTTATCACTGACTTAAAAGGCCCATACATCGCCATAAATGTTCAGGGCGGAGGGAATAAGTGCTTACCCTACAGACCACAAGTCTGTATATTCTGTATTATATCCGACAGGTCATTAGGACAGCAGACTCGGTTGGCACTGCTCAAAACTTACCTTTTTAAAATAGCTTTTAAATGAATTATTATCTTTATTTCATTGTCTTATTTTTCTTTATTTCTATACATTTTACTTAAATATTTGATTATAATTTGTATCATTGTTTTATGTAGTTTTTTTTATCATTTTATTTGTTCTTTTTTAATGTCAACATATTATTTAAATGATTCAAATGAACCTCAAACATCTTCCGTTGTGATGTCACAGTATGATGTCATAATCAAACATTCTAGAACATTTGTGATGTCACAGTATGATGTCATAATCAACATTCTAGAACATTTGTGATGTCACAGTATGATGTCATAATCAAACATTCTAGAACATTTGTGTATCTATTCAACAATTCTCTCAGAAGATCTCAGATCTCAGAAGACAAGTGAAGATCTCACTTGTTATTTCCGGCTACTTGTCTGTAAGCTTGAATATATTCTGTAGATACCATTTTAAAATCCCCACATGGAAAAGGAAACAATGTCCGGTACAATCCTTAATGAACTGCGTCTGGAGGGAAGGTTCTGTGATGTGGTTATTAAAGTCAACAGCACTGAGTTTAAGGCCCACAAGGCCATCCTGTGTGGCTGCAGCGACTATTTCAGGTACTGTACGTTTATCTTGATTCAGTTTAGCTTGGTTCATCACTGGCATAGTAGGAGCGTGCTGTGACTTCCTAGAGGACCAGCTGTCGCTGGAAAACCACATGGAGGGAAGGTTCTGTGATGTGGTTATTAAAGTCAACAGCGTGGCCAGGTCCACGGAAGACGGTTACGGTCTGGACAGCTCTCAGTTTATGAGCCTAGAAAGGGTTCCTATTCACAGAATGGCTTTCTGTCTACAGCCTGCCGGCTGTGGAACTCTCTGCCCAGGGCCATCCAAAACTCCCCCACTATTGCTGTCTTCAAGAGGGGTGTGAAGCGACATCTGCAACAATAGGTTGTAGTGGGTGCTTGGCCACCACTCTTGAAGAACAGGAACATGACATGCTGTAATGAGGCTCTTTCAGAAAATTGTGTTGTCTATTTTATCTACTTGTTGTATTTATCTTATCTTCTTAACTCTTTCTTTGTGATTTATTGTATTCTTCTTGGGACCATGTTGGAAACAAGTCGACAGACTTTCACATGTTATCCTTGTACCCCTTGTTTTTATACTTTTGTATAAATTGTATGTACTAAATAAAAATCAAATCAAATCAGCACTGAGTTTAATGCCCACAAGGCAATCCTGTGTGGCTGCAGCGACTATTTCAGGTACGTTTATCTTGGTTCAGGTTAGCTTGGTTCAGGTTAGCTTGGTAAGTAAACAAATACCATACTGTACTTTTACTGTAAACAGATACTATACTGTACTTCTACTGTAAACAGATACTATACTGTACTTCTACTGTAAACAGATACTATAATTCTACTGTGCTAAGACCCTATACTTCTACAGTGAATATATATTAGTACACAGGATAGAATGTTGCTTACTGATCAGATATCTCTATGCTCTGCATCCCACAGAACCCTCTTCACTCGCTGGAGCGACTCAGAGAAACCAGTCTACACTATCCCTGGGGTGTCCCCGGGTATGATGAAGCTCATCATAGAGTACGCCTACACACGCTTTGTGCCGGTGACAGCAGAGAATGTGGAAGAGCTTCTGGTGGCTGCAGACCAGCTTCTCGTCACTGGCATAGTAGGAGCGTGCTGTTACTTCCTAGAGGGCCAGCTGTCTCTGGAAAACTGTGTTGGCATCTGGAGGTTTGCGGACATCTACTACTGCCCTGACCTGATGCGCAAGGCCTATCTCTTCATCGTGTGCCACTTTGAGGAGATGTTGCACGTCTCACAGGAGTTTGTGGAGCTGTCCCTGCAGCAACTGGTGGACATCATCGAGAGGGATGATCTGAACGTGAAGAGCGAGGAGACGGTGTTCGAGGCCGTCCTCCGTTGGATCGACCACTCCCGTGAGGAGCGTAAAACACACATCCCTTTGCTGCTGCCCAAGGTAACTAATTGTATTACTGTGCATTACATTAAAACAACACTAGGTTCCCTAGTACAGTGGTTCTCAAACATTTGGGTCCAAACTGTTCCCTAGCAACAGAAACCGTCTACAACCGAAGTTGTACCCGCTGTCTGCTTGTCTCTTCCCAGGTTCGCATGGGCTTGATAAGGCCTGACTACTTCAGGAGCAACGTCCAGAACAACCCTGTGGTGAGGGACAGCCAGGACTGCAGGCCCCTCATCCTCAGCATCCTGAACCCCCCTGGCTCCGACAGGCTCCCAAACCCCCTGACCCACCCACGCCTGCCCCAGGAGGTCCTATTGGCCATCGGAGGCCGGAGTGGCGGCATCCCGACCAATGGCATGGAGGCTTACGATATCCGAGCCGGTGGATGGATGGACGTGAGCGTTGAGGCGGAGAGTCCCCGGGCCTTCCACGGCACCGCTTATCTCCACAGTCTGGTCTACTGCGTCGGTGGCTGGGACGGCGTAGAGGATCTCAGCAGTGTGCGCAGGTTCAACCCCGTCACTCGCAGCTGGCTGCAGGCGGCTCCCATGCACTCACGCCGCAGTCACGTCAGCGTGGTCGCGTTGGACGACTGTATCTACGCCATTGGAGGGTTCGACGGACATGCGCATCTGAACACCGCAGAGCGCTACGAGCCTGAAACCAACCAGTGGACACTGATCTCACCCATGCTGGAGCACAGGAGCCACACCGGGGCAGCAGCCCTCCACGGCAAGGTTGGTATCATTAAGAATCAGAAATGTCTTCATCAAGTCCGCTGCACATACAAGGATTTTGTCTTGGTCCTTTGGTGCATCAACATTAACAGACAAGACAATTAAAGTACAATGAAATAAAATGGAATATATAAACTAAATTAGAATATTCTTTCTTATTACAGGTTTACATCTGTGGTGGCTTCAATGGGGCGGAGCGTCTGCTCACAGCTGAGTGCTACAGCCCAGACACCGACCAGTGGACTCTGATCGCCCCCATGAGCAGCAGGCGTAGAGGAGTGGGAGTCACTGCATACGGAGGACAAGTCTATGTGGTAGGTGCACACAGAGACAAATGCTTTATACTAGATATTTTTATAGATATATATCATTTGACTTGCAATGCTGCTGTGATGCCCTCATTTCCCTAAGTGGATTAATACAGTATCTGTCTGCCTGCCTGCCTGCCTTAACCACATACTAAAACATTCCTCTCATGTGTCCTGTCCTCAGGTGGGAGAGTTTGACGGTGAAAACTACCTGCGTAGCGCGGAGGCCTATAGCCCCTTGACTGACTCCTGGCGCGCCCTGCCCGCCATGCTCACCCCCCGCAGATCCTTTGGCATCGGGGTGCTGGACGACCTGCTCTTCGTGGTCGGAGGCTTCTCCAATGGCTTCACCACCATCTCCAACGTGGAGCGCTATGACCAGAGCAGTGACAGGTGGACTGTAGCGGAGGACATGGAGATCCGGCGCACTGGCCTAAGCTGCTGCATAATGCATGGCCTGCCTAACATGAGCCAGTACACTGCTCCCCGTGGCTCCCTGCAGTGACCCCGGGAGGAGGAGGAGGAGGAGGAGGAGGAGGAGGAGGAGGAGGAGGAGAAGGAGGAGGAGGAGGAGTTACTGTTTACTGTTACATTTGCATTACATTTGCACTTGGGTTGGATGCCCCACTTATTTTCATTGTAATGTACTTATGCTGATGATGACAATACATTTCAATGTAATCTAATCTAACTACTATGACCTGAATGATGGTCCTAGAGGTCAGTGATTTGATGCTCTTTTGGTGTTTTGGCGATGGTGGCGTAAGAGAGTGCTGTCTTTAAATTATTGATCTTTTTCCCCCTCCTTTTTCCTCCGATTTTCTCCCATCCCAATGTTAGTCGTTATGCCAATTCCCAATCCCCTTCCTGGTCGCTGCGCACTTACCCCCCACAGTCGGTCTGGGAGAGTGGAGGCTATCACGTGCTTCCTCCGACACACGTCTAGCCAATCAACCACTTCTTTTCACCTGGCAGCGTGGACTCTCACTGAGAGCGTGTAACGTGTGGAAGGATCACACTACCGCCCTTAGATCCTATCCGCGCTTAGCAGGCGCCCCGACCGAACTGTAGGAGTCGCTGTTTACAATGACCCGGACCCACCCCGCCAGCTTCTCCCACCCTCTGATACTGCCAATTGTATTAGTGTGAACGGCCAGCCAAGCTGGTGACAACCCCGGAGCTGTGAGCTGTATTCGAACAGGCGAATCCAGCGTCCCCGGGGGTTGGTGACGAACGCAATCTCCGCTACGCCACCTAACCGCCCTAGAGAGAGAGTGCTGTCTTAACGTAAGAGAGTGCCGTCTTAACAGGTCATGGGAAATCTCCCATATAGGCATTGGATTGGGTGGAGACCTGGTGACTGTGAATGCCCTCGAATGCCCTGTGCATGGGGACATGTCACCCATATAGAAACACACCTCTTCAATCAATATCTGAAATGCAAATAAATAAATAACCTTCCTAATAAATATAATATTTATATTGTAGTGGGTTCTATAGAGATATAATTCCCCATGGTATTGTTTTGATGTGTTGATGGGCACTGTCACTTTAAGGAGGTTGGTTTTGGGGTTGGGCTGAGAGGAGACGCCCTGTGTGGGGTTTCATTGATAAATGTTTGATTACTACGAGCTGTCAGAAGCTAGCACGGTATATAGTTCTGACAGCTGTCACTTGTGTTACTGTGAAATAAATGACACATGGCTTTGTGTTGTCAACTGATAGAAATTGTGCGTTTCTCTATTCCGACAATTTCTACAATATAATATATATATATAAATAACTGTCTTTTACTAGTACCTTACTACTATGTACTATGCATAGGCGGCGGGTATATAAGGCCAGGCTAGGCTATGCCTACCCAAACCGGCAGCCCCAGTCTGTGCATTATTATAGGCAGCCTAGGCTACGATATTGTGTGTGTGGGCTCAGGCAGTAACCAATCACGCCGCATCATCAAACTAACCGATGCCAGTCTGGTCTTCAAAATCCTCCATGGTCTAGCCCCACCCCCACTTTCCGATTTTTTCACCTCCAGGTTCACCAGAACTGTTGTACCGGGTGACTTGGCTGTTCCATTAAGGACAAGTACATTTATCAAATCAGCCCTCTCTGTGAGAGCTGCCAAGACCTGGAACTCCATTCCAAGTTACATGCCGCCTGGGCATAACACCGGATCACCTGAGGCCAAGGGCTTGCTCTACGAGGGCATGATGAGACTGAGTCAGAGTTAATCAAACCGTGGAAACTTTTTAGAGCTACTATGTACATTGTTTTCAAAGCATTATGAGATCTAAATTACGGAAAACGTTTCCTTCATTGCGGTCGGCACCGCAACTTGTGAACAGTCTTTCCCAATGAGGCGCATCCGAAACTGGCTAAGAAGAACAACAATATGCGCCAGGAGAGACAGTCAACTCTGAGTCCGCTTCACATTGAAAGTGATCTCACAGACAAACTTAAAGCAGAAAAGATCATTGATGCGCGAAACGTCGCATTCTTATTTTGTTGCATTAAGGCAGTGTTTCTCAAAGTGGGGGCGTGCCCCCCAGGTGGGGCGCAGTGGCATGACAGGGGGGGCATTGAGATTTATAAATTTTTTTTCTTTTTTTTTTTTTATTACAGAAAATGATCACTAAAGTGCTATCTGTTGCAGCTGCACTGTTCTCCATGAAAATACCATTTCTCAAAATCTGAAAATCATTATTTAATAAAACACAGAAAAGGATCACTCTGGATAAAAAAAACCTTTACAGACAACATTGAGACAAAGCTTCCTGACACATCTCCATCCAAACTCTTGGAAGAACTCTTTGAAATCTCATCTGATACCACCTAGAGAGCTAGTTTCAGAGTGTGGTGCTGAGTACCAAGTATCTCATCTCATGGCCCACCAAGTATCTCATGATGCAGCAGTTAAGGTGTTGATACCATTCAGCACCACATACAGTATCTGTGTGAAGCTGGCTTTTCATCCATGACAGCTCTGAAAACAAAATATAGGGCCAATTTGAAAGGTCACGATATTGGTGTTATTTCAATAAATTTAAACATGGCCCATTTCATGACTATTTTGTTGGGGCGAGGGGGGGGGGGGGCCCAAAATATTTTGGTCCGCCAAAGGGGGGCCTGACAGAAAAAGTTTGAGAAGCACTGCATTAAGGTAAGACAATGGTTAATCATATACGGCTGCTGCCGTATCTGTCCATCAACTCGAGTCTTAGGGACAAGAGCAGTACAACAATTTCAGGAAGAGTGCTTGAATCAAACGACAGACTTCTGACAGCACCGATCAAGCGAAATAACTTACTGTTGTTCCATGAGAAGAAAATACAGAAGAAGACAGCAAATAAGCTGAGAATGCAGCACTTCAAACATCATGCAGAGCTCTATGGGAAAGCTTTTATTGTGCTAGACACAATACACGTCAAGTAGAGATATTTCTGTTGACGAGGAGTTAGTTGCGCCAGGTGTAACACGACATTTTCTCATTCCTGTCGAATAAGTTGTTAACAGATGGACAGTTCCCAGATGACAAGGATGTCTACATCACTGCAGGTGATCAAGTCCACCATGTTGGAAACAGTCCACCAATGGATCAATGCAACCATGAGGAAGCTGACACTCGTGTCCTATAATACATCTCCTCCACGCCCTCCAAACATCATCACTTGGGAGGGTGCATACTGGAGATACAGATGTTTGTCGTAATCCTTCTGACTAATTTCCATTACATAAAGCCACTAACAGATACACACCCACTCAGGGACGTGCACAGGACTTTAGAGGGGCAGGTGCTCAAAGGCTGAAAAGGGCACTATACCTGTGTGTGTTTTAACCGAGCGCACGTAAGTTTCAAGTTTCTTTAATAGTTGCCATACAGAAGTACAGAATACTTTTATACAAAATGCTTCTTTCTGTTACGCTCCAGAGACTGTGCTAGACAAAAGATAAGTATGAATAAAATAGTATAGCATGTAAAATAGAAGTAAAAATAGAAGTCACGTACGTAGACACAGTGTTCAGTATATACATATGTACAATGTTTGATGCAGAAGAAGTAACTGAGTTACCATACAATATGCAATATACTATGCAATATACTAATATACAATACTATATAGTGCAAAGCAGAAATGGGATGAGGTACAATTTAGGTACAATTTACAGTAAGGTGTACTGAGGTATGGGTTGTAGTGCAAATCCTTTACCAATCAATATAAAGTGTGTTTAGGTGTTCTAAAGTGTGGAGAGTGGGTGCTGCAGTGTGTTGTTTGTTTAAAGTGTGTGTGCGTGTGGATGTGTGTGCTGTGTGCATTTGATGGTTGTTGCATAGTGTTCTTGTTCGTTGAGCAACCTGATGGCCTGGGGATAGAAGCTTCTTCTGAGTCTTTCTGTGCTTGCAATGAGACTCCGGTATCGCTTACCTGACCGCAGCAGTTCAAAGAGGCAGTTGTTTGGGTGGCTGGAGTCCTTGATAATTCTCTTAGCCTTACCCCTGCACCGCTTGTTGTAAATGTTCTGGAGAGTGGGAAGCCCCCCTCCAATTGTGCGTTCGGCTGAACGTGCCACTCTCTGTAGTCTGCTTCGGTCTTGTGCGGTGCTATTCCCAAACCAGAAGGTGATATTGCCAGTCAGGATGCTCTCTATTGTACATGAGTAGAAGTTCTTAAGGATCTTCTGACTGACTTGGAACTTCCTTAGGCGCCTGAGGAAGTAGAGGCGTTGTCGTGCCTTCTTCACAACACTGTCAATGTGTGTGGTCCATGTCAAGTCCTCGGATATGTGGGCTCCGAGGTACTTAAAACTGTTCACTCTCTCAACCGGTGCCCCGTCGATGCTTAGGGGGCTGTAGTCCCTGACCCCCGACCTCCTAAAGTCCACAATCATCTCCTTTGTTTTGCTGACGTTCAGGGAGAGGCTGTTCTCCTGGCACCATGCCGCCAGGACCTTGACCTCTTCCAGGTAGGCCCTCTCGTCGTTTGCAGAGATCAGGCCCACCACTACTGTGTCGTCAGCTAATTTGATGATTGTGTTGTTGTTCCGCTGAGCCACACAGTCGTGTGTACAGGGAGTAGAGGAGGGGACTCAGAACACAGCCCTGGGGGGCCCCTATGTTGAGGGTGATGGATGAGGAGGTGCAGTTGCCTGCTCTCACCACCTGGGGTCTGCCCGTCAGGAAGTCCAAGACCCACTGGCAGAGGTCATAGTTCAAGCCCAGGTCCCTGAGCTTGGCTATGAGTTTGGAGGGGACTATGGTATTGAATGCTGAGCTATAGTCGATGAATAGCATTCTCACATAGTTCCCCTGCCTCTTGTCCAGGTGTGATGCTGCTGTGTGCAGCACATGGGCTATGGCGTCCTCCGTGGACCTGTTGGGGCGGTATGCAAATTGCAGGGGTCCAGGTTGATGGGGAGGGAGGAGCAGATGTAGCCCTTTACTAGCTTCTCAAAGCACGTCATGGCTATGGAGGTGAGAGCTACAGGGCGGTAGTCGTTGAGGCAAGCAGGCTTGGATTTTTTAGGTACAGGGATGATAGTGGACTTCTTCAGGCAGGTGGGGATGACAGCCTGTTCTAAGGACAGGTTAAATATGTCAGTGAATACCGGGGCCAGTTGGTCGGCACAGACTTTTAGGACGCGGCCGGGGATGCCGTCCGGTCCTGCTGCCTTCCTGATATTCACTTTTTTAAAGGTCCACCTCACCTCATGCTCTGTTACCGTGAACACTGAGTCTCCATCAGCAGACCCCCCCCCCCCATTGCTGTGGCTTGTAGGCTGGTGTTGTTATTCCCAGCCTCAAACCTTGCGTAGAAAGTATTGAGATCATTTGCTAAGGAGATGTCACTGTTCAGTTTGAGGGAGGTGCCTTTGTAATCTGTCATCGTTTTGAGGCCCTGCCACATAGCTCTGGAGTCAGCCTGTTCAAACTGACGTTCAATTTTATTCCTGTAGCGAATATTGAACTATAATAATATAATAATATAATAATTGAACTATAATAATCAGTGCAGGAGCTCACTTATCGTTGAAAGACACTTTTATCACTGACTTAAAAGGCCCATACATCTCCATAAATGTTCAGGGGGGAGGGAATAAGTGCTTACCCTACAGACCCCAAGAAGTGCTATATATTCTGTATTGTTTAATATAAATGCATTTTTTTTATTCCAATCCCGATTTGTATTTGAGATTCCCAAATCCCATCGGACTTGACTTCTTTGTGTCCCTCAGTGAGTGTAATACCAGCATTCAACTGTATGCGCCACAACGGTTTCTATCATCATCATCATCACCACCCACGTTATGCATAAAATATATAGGTCCGCGGAGAGGCACGCTGAGGAGGCCGTGCAAACTGCAATGGAATATGGGGCATCTCGCTCTCTTTACCTAATATTTTCATTCTATCCTGACATTTTCAGTTGGAAGGGCAGTCTATATGCGTAACAAAAATGATTTTTTTTATTTTTATTGTTTTATTTATTTTATTTTCACGCACGCACACACGCACACACACACACACACACACACACACACACACACACACACACACACACACACACACACACATGCCAGGCCTTTTTTTTGCAGTGACAAAAGAGGTCATATACATTACATATTATATATATATATATATATATATATATATATATATATATATATATATATATATATATATATATATATATATATATATATATATATATATATATATATATATTAGTGCTGTCAAGAGAGATATTTTTTTTACTAATTAATCTCACAATTTTCTGTAATTAATCTAGATTAATCTAGATTAAAAATAGCATTTTTCTACTTAAGACCGATATTTACTTGAGTAAAATCATGGAATTAATGTAAAATCAACACAAAGAAAGTATATTTAGATTCAAAGACTATTTTAATAGCTTTCTTTGAATACAGTTTCTCTCCTGTGAAATACAAATGTTCAACAAAGCCATCAACATTGACTCAGCTAGACCTCTTTCTTATATCCGCGGCGCTAAAATTGAAGTTGCTTCACTCCATAGATTAATCTAGATTAATGTATGTGAATGCTTTAAATAATTTAAATTAATCTCCAAAATTAAAGCATTCATTTTGACAGCTCTAATATATATATATATAGTGCTGTCAATAGATTTAATTTTTTTTACTAATTAATCTCACAATTTTCTGTAATTAATCTAGATTAATCTAGATTAAAAATAGCATTTTTTTTTTTTACTTAAGACCGATATTTACTTGAGTAAAATCATGGAATTAATGTAAAATCAACACAAAGAAAGTATATTTAGATTCAAAGACTATTTTAATAGCTTTCTTTGAATACAGTTTCTCTCCTGTGAAATACAAATGTTCAACAAAACCATCAACATTGACTCAGCTAGACCTCTTTCTTATATCCGCGGCGCTAAAATTGAAGTTGCTTCACTCCATAGATTAATCTAGATTAATTTATGTTAATGCTTTAAATAATTTAAATTAATCTCCAAAGTTAAAGCATTAATTTTGACAGCCTATATATATATACTATATACACTATATATATGTCATGCCATACCACTGATCCACGGATGCTTTTGTTGTGACATCATGTGAACCAAAGAGCTCCCCTGTACATAGTGAGACAGATATGCGGGAGGCGTGTTAGACCGTGTCATCATCATCATCAAGCCCGTCTCCTCAAATCCACCGTGTTGCAACATCCTCCTGCATGAAATCTACACCAATAAAAGCAGGTGTCTGTGTGTGTGTGGGGGGGGGGGGGGTGTAAAAAGTACCCCGAAATGATACTTAAGTGAAAGTATGGGTACTGTCTCAAAATCGTACTCAAGTAGAAGTCAGAGTATCTGGCTAAAAACACACTTGAGTAAAAGTAGAAAAGTTTCTACTTTTAAATGTACTTAAAGGTGACATGCATTATAAATGTCTTTTTTGAGTCTCTAGCATTGTATTATAGTATTAATAGGAGTTAGTATCAATGTGTTTTTGTTTCTAAATACCATATTGGCGGATTGCTCTCATTCAGCTCAGACCATTTCCTGCTAGATTTAATTAGGTCGTTCTGATTTGAGGCGCATGCTGACGTCAACGGGCGCTGGGTAAGCGGACAGTGATCCGATTGGCTCTGTGGTTGTAGCGCACCAAGCGGGGTTTGATAGAGCGAGCGAGAGAGAGAGAGAGAAAGAATCAGATAGACCCTCGCGACAGAGCACACATACACACTGGGCCGCAGCTACAGCTGCTCCCGAATCGAGAGAGAGAGAGAGAGAGACCACCGTGCAAACACTCCGCGCGCAGGCCCCCCCCCCCCCATTCGGGAGCACAAGCTGCAGCGCGGCACAGCAGCAGACCCCCCCGAATGGGAGAGGGAGAGAGAGAGAGAGAAGGGGACCCGCACGCAGAGCGCCCACACAGTTCTCTCCCCCACCCCCCCTCTCTCTCTCTCTCTCTCTCTCTCTCTCTCTCTCCTCCACCTTTTGTTTCTCTTCCTCCACTTGTCTCTCTCTCTCTCTCTCTCTCTCTCTCTCTGCCACTCGCAGACTGTGTGGATTGACTGCCACTGAAAGTGCTTATGGGCGGAGCAAGGCCAATAACAGGCTTTTTTTTTATTTTTTTTTTATTTTTTTTTACTTTTGAGTACTCCATTATAAATATAAAACAATGTTTATTTTTTTTAAATAAACCTTACAGATGTCTTCCATAGACTCACAGGAATTGTGTAAAGTTGCCCAAATAGTGCTAGGAATAGCAATGCAGGTCCCCTTTAAGTACTAAAAAGTAAAAGTAAAACCTTTGTTCTGAATGTCTATTCTTCTGATAGCAGGTGTTTAATCAAATATCCCAGCTTTCTAGTCTTGCACAAGGACCAATCAGCATGGGTATGGGCGGGTTCATTTTCCATTGATGGGGATTTGATTAGGCTGGTAAAGCTATGTCTCCTAAAGTGTGAATCGGAAGTACAGAAATACCGGCTACAGGCTTTCCGTTTCCGGGCACCCCCAGTTCTGTTTATAGTCCCCAGCGAAACAAAACAAGCAGACGCTCGTAAACCTCGAAAACAAGACAATGGAGTTATCAGCTGACATTTTCAACAAAACAATTATAGAAACGTGTGAAGTGCACAATATTTCCTCGTTTAAGCCACTGCAACGGCTTTGCCTGAAGAATTTGCTACATGATGTTTGCCAACAGGATTCGGGAAAAGTTTGGTTTTCCAAACATGGCCAACGGCATGTAGCATATTAGCAAAGACCTACGGCTATTCCAAATGGCACGAAGAGCCTATTGTTTTAGTGGTTTGTCCACTAATGTCTATTATTGAGGACCAAGTACGTGCCCTTAATAGTAAAGGGATATCGGCAGCCTGTGCCGGAAAAAGTGCAGAAGGGGACGACCAAATCTGCTTCAAACCCCAATATTCCAGCAGCGGTTGATTGGAATGGCTATAGACGAAGTACACACTGTGATTGTGGTAAGTCAAATGATCTGATCTTTACTGTTTTATATGATTTAACAAGTGGTGGTCACTGCTGTTTTCAAGTCCAATTGTTCTCTAAGATCGTCAAATGCGAGGGGAGCACACAAATTTATAAAGCAAGACATTAACTTTTAATGGGTAACATACTCTGTTATTTAAGCATTACACCACTTGCAGTCGTGATTTGTGAACAATAAACCATGCCTAGGGGGGTCTAACGACCACCCCTAGGCATGGTTTATTGTTCACAAATCATGACTGCAAGTGGTGTAATGCTTTTATACAACTGCCACATTCATCCAACCTTATTGCTATACAATAAACACACATTAATCGAAGATTTATTGAAAAAACCATCCGCCAGAAAAAATAGTTCCCACAAGAGAAGTTGCCTCCATGTGGAAGCAGCTCGGAAGTGCATCCAACGGTTCTCATCCAACAAACTTAACACATCCAACTGTGTGTTATTGGAATGATTGATTGATTGAAAATTGTATTACCAGATGCAGAATGGGTACAATACAGTACGGCTCAATACACACAATTGTTAAGGGGATGCAGACCTACTTTCTATAGAACTTCATTCTTAGATGCTTCTATAGAAAGTAGGTAAAACAAACCAGACAGTGTGAGAGAGTGAGCAAGGAAGAAAATTTTTAAAATAAAATTGCAAATAATCAATCAATCAATCCGTGATTTTTCTTTTGTTCCACAATTACTCATGACCCATAGATTACACAATCCAACATTGTGTAAGAGACTAAGACATTCGCCGTGACAGAATCTGTTTATATTTAGTCGTTATGACGCTATCAACATATCCATTTGTAAATTGTATTGTCCATTTGTATTGAGCCGTACTGTATTGTACCAATTCTGCAATCTGTTAAATAAAGTTTTCATTCATTCATTCATTCATTCATTCAAAGATTATTGTCCCCTCTCCTCTCCTCCCCTCTCTGCTCGCTCCCTCTACAAAGCCGAACGGCGGAGTGATAGTGATTCGGTTGTGGGCGGGTCCTGGGACCAAGAGCGTGGAATTGTGACAGATACATACGTGTAAATTGACTGTTTCAGCCAATCAGAATCGAGAAATTTGCTGGCCGTTGTATAAAATCTCATACAAATAGCAAATTGACTGGCTTAATGCACAAAGAAAACAACACATTTGGAGTACAGTCTTCCCTTGTACACATAAACAGTACTGTTGTGAAGGGCCAGATTAAAGCTGAGAATCTACATTTATTGTTTTATATACCTTGTATATTATTTATATATACACGTTATATCCCTTTAAGCCTGCGTTTGAATCCTAGTAATATTCACTTTCCTTTGGATAATGCCCCCTGACGGCGGCGCCAGGCAGTCTCGTCCTCAGACAGGTTCAAGGGCGAGTCTGGGCATGTCGGAACATGCCCGGAGACGGCGCATTGATTCGAGACGAGAACTGAGGTTCGGCACTAGAACGCCACCTAAGTATATATACGGCGGCAGGTGCGAACAGTAGCTGTTCATCGTTCATCGTTCATCAAGTTCAGTGTGATTCTAATGTAGTGAGAAGCAGTTCGTCTAACGGAGCGTTGAGAACCACGTGCGAAGTGAATAGTAAAAGTGTCAGATTTAATGCAGTAACGTCAAGTTCGACTTAGCTTAATGTGAAGTAAAGAGTCGTTAATTTATTGTGTATCGTGCCAACAGCAGTTCGTTCGTGTGCAGCATGACCCAGCAGTTCGTTCGTTTAGCTAGTGGACCTTAGCCAGGGTGCGTGGACTAAATACATTGGTGCCAGTACCCGAGGAGGCCTAGTCGGAGAACCTACTGGACATGTGCACATTGGAACCGACGGCGGCGATTGCAGAACCAGTATTGGTTGGATTATATTGATTGTGGAACGTACCCTTGGAGAAGAGCATCGTTAATCTCCACTGTCGTTTGGATTTAACCACCTTGAGGATCTACATTCGGGCTGGCCTCATGGACCGAGGCTAGCTGGCTATCATCATTGCTATCGTGCAATTGGATTACAGTTATTGCTTTGATGCTGAGCTTTGGATTACAAGGACTGGATTCTGTACATGAACCCCCTTCTTCTTCAATTGATCAGACTGAGTATCCGAACATTCCTCTCTCCTCCAGAGCTTACAACTCTGGGAGGAACCCATTGTCTCCAGCGGTACCAGCGTTTCCCCCTATAATTGCCATCCTACGCCAGGCGGCGTTAGCCTAGTACCCCATCGTAGGAATTATTCTATTCCCACTGACTTCTGCTACTGACTGACTTATGCATATTCTTCGCCATACAAGCGCGACCCTAATTCTCATATCTGTACATTTACTGCATAATAATAAATACCCTCAATGATATTTCTTTGTCCCGTGCCGTGTTATTATGAGTGTCTGCCATATTTAGATGTACTGTCTGGCCAGTAATACTAAGTACATAACTAGCAGTGGTTTAATCTATCACAATCTTTAATACAGTCAGGGTTTTGTAACCCCTCAGTTACAATTGGTCCTTCGAGCCGGAGGGTATCAGTAATCTTAATATCATATTAATATTGATATGGCCAGCGGCGGACACTCTCCAGACGGCTCTCCCAAACTAGAGCGCCCTAGGCGCAAACGTCAGCCCCCTCCACACCTGGAGGACTACGCTTTCGTTCTACCTCCTAGCTTATCTAAAACGACGTTAAGCACGGATAAAACTGATAGCTTAAGCATGCCCAATCCTATCGACTTGTCGGCCCCACCAGTAGAGACCCCAGTGGGTTCAAACGAAACTGACTTAGCTCACGGGGGGGAACAAGCGGGACATGACGTGACTATACCCCAATACAGCGCCACCGGGATAGACCCCGGAGCGCCCAAGGATAAAGAAAGCGCCACCGGGATAGACCCCGGAACGCAAGAGACCCAAGAGCGCGCACCCGAGATAGACCTCGGCGCGCACCCAAGAGAAGAGTACCGTGCTCAAGAGATGGACCTCGGGGCGCGGGAGAAATCAAGAAGCAGCGCTCAAGAGATGGACCTCGGAGCGCGCCAAGAGAACAGGTCCCCACCAAGTCCTGTCAGCGCCCGATCACCTCCATCAGTGTCATCCCCCAGCGAGGCTGACCAGCGACTAGCACAAGCCTTGATCGCCACGCTAACAGCATCAACGGAAAGAGACCGTATCCAGGGTGAGCGCGACCGCCTCCAAGCGCAACAACAGAGTGCGCGCGAACAGTCTGCAGTGGAGCGCGACCGCCTCCAAGCGCAACAACAAAGTGCGCGCGAACAGTTTGCAGTGGAGCGCGAACGTCTCCAAGCACAGACACTTAGTGAGCGCGAACACTCTACAGTGGAACGAGAGCGCCTCCAAGTGCAACAACAGAGTGAGCACGAACATTCTGCACTAGAAAGAGAACGTCTCCAAGCACAACAACAGAACGAGCGCGAGACCATCGGACTGGAAGAGAGGCGCCTACAGGCTGAAGAAAACATTCAGCGAGAACGCGCCAATGCACAGCGCGAAGCGGAGAGAGACCGTCTGCAGGCGCAGATGATAGAACAATTGATCCAGAGGGCGACCCCCCACTCCTCCACACGGAGCTCCCGGAGATCATCACGACACGGGTCGAGGGCACCTTCCCCTACCCGACAAATCTACACGGGACCCAGCCAACAGGAAGAACCTGCCTACGTCGCCGAGCCCCCTCCCCAACCGGTCTATACGGGACCCAGCCAACGGGAAGAACCTGCCTACGTCGCCGAGAAACTAATTAGAAGACTCCAGGACCTAGCGGAGGACGAGGGAGGACAGCAAGCCCACCAGCACGAATCTACTTTGGACCAGGAGGCCCAGTACAGCCCCGACCTCAGCCCCGAGTCACTGCGTTACGAACCCCCAATCCAACCCATGGGTGAGTTTAATACACAGTCAGCACCGAGGAGCAGCACCTGGGGGCCCGGCCTCTGGTACCCACCCAGCACTAACCCACGACCACCCGTATGGGGAGACTCGCCCAGGAGGCCTCTCCCCCTACGCGCATCTGTGTCCCAGCCATCCATGGCATCTTACCTTGGAACACCCACGTTCCCAGACTTTACGCGTGAGGACAGAGCACAGTATACGGAACTACGCATGTGTTTAGAGACTATAATGTCCGATGTACACGACGAGTCTTATAAATATGCCATCCTCCTCAAGCATCTTAAAGTGCCCAGAGCGCATAACATAGCGCTGGCATATTCGAACTCAAGAACCCCCTACTCAGATGCTCTGGTGGCCCTCGACGCGCGCTATGGACACATATGGGATTACGTGATCCAAGAAATACGAGATATCGACCGCCTCCCCCCAGCCAAAGACAATAGAGCACTAGATGACCTCTCTATCAAGGTACAATCCCTTGTGGGGATGCTGGGGTCACAAAAGGAGAAGGGGAGATATGAACTATATGCAAATTCCAACATGGAGCGGATACTGGAGAAGCTCCCTCCAGCCCGCCAAGAGCGTTTTCGGCGGCAGAAAGACCACCGTGACCCCCACGGCCCAGAACCATCCCTCCTAGAACTAGCTGATTTCCTCGCCAGGGAGGTCAGCAGTCTACGATTAGACACGTTCGTGTGGGGTGGCTCTGACCCTAAAGATGGACCGAGAAGGTTCAACGACAACCGCCGGGCCGTGACCGTGATGCAACAAGCCGAGGCTGAGTCACGGCAGACGAGCCACAACACCCACGTCAAGGAGAAGTGGAAGGCTGTCTGTCAGTACTGTGACAGTGAACACCAGCTGTCACAGTGCGACGCCTTCAAAAACCTAACCACAGCCGAAATAGGTCAGTGGCTTAAGGACAAACGCTGCTGCTTCCGCTGCGCGCGCGGCCACATGGCAGCCGAGTGCCGCCTCAAGAAAAGATGCGGCAAGTGTGACGGCGCCCATCTAGAAGTCCTGCATGAGAGCAACAAGCGTCCGCCAGGAAACCAAAGCAGGCCCGTCACGGTGATGTACCAGGCCGAGGCGGTGTCACCACAGACCAGTCCTGAACCCTCCCCCTGGTGTCCTGACTGTCACTGCAGACACTGGGAGTTACACTGCTACTCGTACCAGGCCGAGTCGGTGTCACCACAGACAGGTTACAACCCCCCGGACAAAGAGGAATGGAAGATCGCCTGTTATTACTGCCAAAGAGGACACTGGCTGGCACATTGCGACGCGTTCCAGGGACTGACCATCGCCGAAATGGATCAGTGGATAAAGGCTGACCCCCTAGAAGCCCCTTACCGCCGATCACTGTGCGAGGCCCCCAAGCGGAGATTAGCCCTACAAGGCAACTCACCAACAGGAGTGCTCCACATCGACCCCAAGTATAGTGGGAGCCCCCGAGTGCTCATGAAAGTGGTCAGAGTGCTCCTGAGCTACGAGGACAAGGTCCTGGACACTTACGCTGTCCTCGACGATGGGTCAGAAAAGACTCTCCTCCTCGCTTCCGCCGCAGCCCAGTTGGGCCTGCGGGGTACCAAAGAAACAATGACAATCCGTACTATTCAGCGAGACCTAAAGACCATAAAGGGCGAAAACGTCTCATTCACAATAGCAGCGGTCGAGCAGCCCGAGAAGCGGTACAGCATCACTAAGGCATTTACAAGCCATGACATAGGTCTGTCGAGCTACGACTACCCCATCCCACAGCTGATGGAGAAGTACGCGCACCTACGCAGACTACCTATACCGCTCATCGACGGCGCCACACCGACCCTGCTCATAGGCTCCGACCACACGGACCTCATTGTCCCAATCGAGGCGGCCCACATCGGACCCAAAGGATGCCCAGTCGCGGTTCAGACCCGACTGGGGTGGACGCTCCAGGGCCCCCTCTACGGACTTGCCAGCCAACCCACGTCTACACGCTGCCTTTACACAAAGGTGAGCGACACAGGCCACTCTCTCGTACAGCCCGTTGAGAGGCTATTGACATTAGACGAGAGGCCTGTGAGAGAACAGTGGGCTCAAGAAGAGGGAGTTCCGAACTCCACCCCCCTCAGCTGCGCTCCAAGCGACGTAGCTGACCTCGAACCCAGCACCTCAAACTACCTCTTGATGGTGCGGCCGGAACCGGCCCCTCCTCAGACGGTGTATAGACAGAACAAGAGGAACGGACGGAGGATGTGGAGACACAACCAAGCACAGATCGACCAGTCTTGGGCCCGCTTCCTCCTAAGCTACCTACCATCCCTTCCAGCCCGTCAGAAGTGGGTAAAGGACAGGGACAACCTGAAGGTGGACACAGTCGTTATGATCATAGACCAGTCACTACCCCGAGCTACGTGGCCGGCCGGCCGCGTGAGCAGAGTGATTACTGGTGCCGATGGGAAGGTCAGAGCGGCAGAAGTCATAGTCCAAGGGCGGACCTACACCCGACCCGTGGCGAAGCTGATAGAGTTGCCGAAGCTCCCTGACTTCCCTGATGACGATCATGACCCACTGACTTTGTAGATTGCCCTACTCCTCACAACAAATATTGAGCAGTTGACCGGACTATTAATCTGTCTCCCTTAACTAATTAGGTGCGGACTAATTAGGAGGCGGCTGTTGTGAAGGGCCAGATTAAAGCTGAGAATCTACATTTATTGTTTTATATACCTTGTATATTATTTATATATACACGTTATATCCCTTTAAGCCTGCGTTTGAATCCTAGTAATATTCACTTTCCTTTGGATAATGCCCCCTGACGGCGGCGCCAGGCAGTCTCGTCCTCAGACAGGTTCAAGGGCAAGTCTGGGCATGTCGGAACATGCCCGGAGACGGCGCATTGATTCGAGACGAGAACTGAGGTTCGGCACTAGAACGCCACCTAAGTATATATACGGCGGCAGGTGCGAACAGTAGCTGTTCATCGTTCATCGTTCATCAAGTTCAGTGTGATTCTAATGTAGTGAGAAGCAGTTCGTCTAACGGAGCGTTGAGAACCACGTGCGAAGTGAATAGTAAAAGTGTCAGATTTAATGCAGTAACGTCAAGTTCGACTTAGCTTAATGTGAAGTAAAGAGTCGTTAATTTATTGTGTATCGTGCCAACAGCAGTTCGTTCGTGTGCAGCATGACCCAGCAGTTCGTTCGTTTAGCTAGTGGACCTTAGCCAGGGTGCATGGACTAAATATATTGGTGCCAGTACCCGAGGAGGCCTAGTCGGAGAACCTACTGGACATGTGCACATTGGAACCGACGGCGGCGATTGCAGAACCAGTATTGGTTGGATTATATTGATTGTGGAACGTACCCTTGGAGAAGAGCATCGTTAATCTCCACTGTCGTTTGGATTTAACCACCTTGAGGATCTACATTCGGGCTGGCCTCATGGACCGAGGCTAGCTGGCTATCATCATTGCTATCGTGCAATTGGATTACAGTTATTGCTTTGATGCTGAGCTTTGGATTACAAGGACTGGATTCTGTACGTGAACCCCCTTCTTCTTCAATTGATCAGACTGAGTATCCGAACATTCCTCTCTCCTCCAGAGCTTACAACTCTGGGAGGAACCCATTGTCTCCAGCGGTACCAGCGTTTCCCCCTATAATTGCCATCCTACGCCAGGCGGCGTTAGCCTAGTACCCCATCGTAGGAATTATTCTATTCCCACTGACTTCTGCTACTGACTGATTTATGCATATTCTTCGCCATACAAGCGCGACCCTAATTCTCATATCTGTACATTTACTGCATAATAATAAATACCCTCAATGATATTTCTTTGTCCCGTGCCGTGTTATTATGAGTGTCTGCCATATTTAGATGTACTGTCTGGCCAGTAATACTAAGTACATAACTAGCAGTGGTTTAATCTATCACAATCTTTAATACAGTCAGGGTTTTGTAACCCCTCAGTTACAGCTTCTATCCCCAGGCCATCAGTCTGCTAAACGAACAATGAACACTACACAACAACAACCATCAAACGCACATAGCACACACATCCACACGCACACACTCACTTTAAACAAACACACTGTAGCACCCACTCCACACACTTTATAGCACACACTCACTTTAAACAAACACACTGTAGCACCCACTCCCCACACTTTATATTTATTGATGAAGGATTGCACTACAACTCGTACACCTTACTGTAAATTGTACCTAAATTGTACCTCATCCCATTTCTGCTTTGCACTATATAGTACTGTACATTAGTACACTGCATAGTATTGTATATTATATGGTAACTCAGTTACGTCTATTCTGCATCGAACATTGTACATATGTCTATACTGAACACTGTGACCTCATTTTCTACTTCTAAATTACATGCTATACTATGTTATTTGATACTATCTTGTCTAGCACAGTCTCTGGAGCGTAACAGTAAGAAGCATTTTGTATGAAAGTATTCTGTACTTCTGTATGACAACTATTAAAGAAACTTGAAACTTGAAACTACAAGTACTGTATATTTGTAGATCTGGTATGTCATAAATGTCTAGATGCAACAGTACTGTATCTGTATGTCATGTATGTTATGATGAATTGAAAATGGGGGACCCCTTAACAATTGTGTGTATTGAGCTGTACTGTATTGTACCCATTCTGCAATCTGTTAATAAGATTTTCAATCAATCAATGGCCAGTGCTTTCCAGAGGAAGACACAAAGTGTTTTCTTTTGTGCATTTGCCCCCTCGTTGTTTATTATCACCATGGTCGGCTGGCTTGAACTTGAAGTTTAGCTTAAAACGCATGCAGCTTTATACTTTTACCACCTTGAGACTTTTCGATTCAGCAGCATCCTTTTATTTCTAAAAGAGACCATGTTGAGTGGCTTGTATTTTCATTGTAGGCATGCAAGTTAGATTACTGTATCTATGGAGGACAAACATGTCATGTCCAAATGTCATATCTAGCTACAGGCTATTTAATGGCACATTTCTATATTATTCCTTGCACAAGGCTTAATATTTCTCTTTTCTAACAGGGGCGAGGGGGAAAAGCAGGAAGCTCAATTCCGGAAGTGGTGTGGACTGGTTGGGGAACTCCGCTCAATCCTCCCAAAGTCTGTGCCAGTACTTGCGGTCACTGCTACCGCATCAAAGAGGACCAGACAGGACATCATCATGCACATGGCACTGACCAACTGTGTAGAGATTGTCCAGTCTCCAGATCGGGCCAATATCAGGCTGGCATCAAAGAGGGTGGTGTCAGATCCAGTCAAGACATTCTCATGGCTCTGTAAAGAACTCATGCTTAAGGGACCCAGCACAGAGAAGGTCTTAATATACTGCAAGAGCATTTGACACATTAACCCTTTAGCATAAAAAAGGAATAGGAATAACTTTGCACCCACTGATGTGTGGCATGTAAAAGCAAGACATGCCCCCCCCCCCAACCACCTCCAATGTAAATTACCCAGTATGGTTGTCAATATCCCAATGTACCCAACCCCCCCCACCCAACCTCCTCCAATGTACAGTTTCTACGTCAAATGTATATACTCCCTTTTCTTGACTCCTTCTGTATCACAAACAGTACTGTATTTGCAAATCTGGTATGTCATAAATGTATAGATGTAGCAGTACTGACTATCTGTATGTCATGTATGTCATATATGTCTATATGAATTGAAAATGGGGGACCCTGATGGAAACAAGACAAACGTCTTTCTCAGGTCTGCATCCCCTTAACAATTGTATGTATTGAGCCGTACTGTATTGTACCCATTCTGCAATCTGTTAAATAAAGTTTTCATTCATTCATTCATTCACATACATAAGCTTTCTAATTGACATTTGTCTAGTTTTTTTCTTTTCCTAAATCAAACAGACTTTTCAGGGATATTGATTGATTGATTGATTGATTGATTGATTGATTGAAAATTGTATTGACAGATTGCAGAATGGGTACAATACAGTACAGCTCAATACACACAATTGTTAAGGGGATGCAGACCAGAGAAAGACTTTCATCTTGTTTACATCAGGGTCCCCCATTTTCAATTAATCATAACATATATGACATACAGGTAGACAGTACTGTTGCATCTAGACATTTATGACATACCAGATCTACAAATATACATTACTGTTACTATTTATGTGTACAAAAGGAGTATAAGAAGAGAGTATATACATTTGAGGGGGAAGAAACTATACATTGGAGAAGGTTTGAGTAGTTTAACATGATTTGTGGAGCTCCCTCTGGTGTTGTGGTCGTGGTATTCACTGACCTTTGGGAAAGTATTTTGACATGTACATGGGTACCTTAGTGGTGTAGTGTATCTTGTAGACCAGGCCCATTGCAAGTTGCTGTACTCTGTCGTCTACTCTAAGCCATCCTAGGTTGTCAAAATGGGCAGGGGTAAGGTGGGTTTTATGAGTAAGGTCAAGCAGTAGTCTGACCAGTTTGTTTTGTGATGTTTGTAATCTTGTTTTTAGTGCCTTTGAGGGGCTTTGGTACCATGAGGTGCACGCATAGTCGTACCCTTGAATGAGTGCTCCTGCTAGAGTCTTCACTGTATGCTTGTATGCCGTGACAAATAAAACTCTTGACTTGACTTGAGGGTATTCTTGTTTACCAGAGAGGAGATCCGGTACAAGAATATTGTTAGTTTGGTTGACTTTTTTGATGTATATGTAATAATAATAATAATAATGGATTGGATTTATATAGCGCTCTTCGTGACACCCCAGTGACCCCAGAGCGCTTCACAGAGTCCATTATTCGTTCATACACAGTCATACCGGTGGTGGTAAGCTACAATTGCAGCCAGAGCTGCCCTGAGGCAGACTCACGGAAGCGTGGCGAATAATCATCGTCTACGGCCCCTCCGACCACCACCAACATTCATTCACATGCATACACATTCATACGAGGCAAGTAGGTTAAGTATCTTGCCCAAGGACACAACGGCAGTGGGATGGACATGGGCTTGAGCGGGATTCTAACCACCAACCCTTCGATCATTGGATGACCGCTCTACCCCTGAGCCACCTGGGGGGGGCAGGTGTCTGTGTGTGTGTGTGGGGGGGGGGGGGCAGGTGTCTGTGTGTGTGTGTGTGTGTGTGGGGGGGGGGGGGGGGCAGGTGTCTGTGTGTGTGTGTGTGTGGGGGGGGGGGCAGGTGTCTGTGTGTGTGTGTGTGTGTGTGGGGGGGGGGGGGCAGGTGTCTGTGTGTGTGTGTGGGGGGGGGGGCAGGTGTCTGTGTGTGTGTGTGTGTGTGTGTGTGTGTGTGTGTGTGTGTGTGGGGGGGGGGGCAAGTGTCTGTGTGTGTGTGTGTGTGTGGGGGGGGGCAGGTGTCTGTGTGTGTGTGTGTGTGTGTGTGTGTGTGTGTGTGTGTGTGTGTGTGTGTGTGTGTGTGTGTGTGTGTGTGTGTGTGTGTGTGTGTGTGAGAGAGACAGTATGTACAGTACTGTATATATATTATGTGTGTACAGAATGGGTGTGTGTGTGTGTGTGTGTGTGTGAGAGAGAGAGTATACAGTATGCATATGTGTGTATGTGTGTGTGTGTGTACAGTATGTGTGTGAGACAGTATGTTGTACAGTATATATGTGTGTGTGTGTGTGTACAGTATGTGTGTGTGCGTGTGTGTGTGTGTGTGTGTGTGTGTGTGTGTGAGTATGTGTGTGTGCGTGAGGGAGAGAGAGAGTATGTACAGTATATATTAGGGGTGGAACGGTACGCATTCGAACCATACACCGTTCGGCACAACCTCCACAGTTCGGGGCATGTGTATTGTTCGGTTTAACGTTAGCCGCAAGCTAGGCTAACGTTACGTTAGCCGCAAGCTAACTAGCGTTAGCCGCGGGCTAACCGTGGAGTCCCTTCGCTGTGTTCCATTAGTTCCATTAGTGGGGAAGGGGGGGGGGTATATTGACGAGGCTTGACAACAGAGGTTCAAAGATAACTTCACATTTATTGGCTGTTGGTTTATAGTATATCAGGGCTATTCAACTGGCGGCCCGCGGGCCAGATCCGGCCCGCGGGATGATTCTGACCGGCCCGCCAAAGATTACATGATAATAAAAAAAAAAAAAAAAAAAAAAAAAAAAAAAAATTTACTTTTTTCTTTTCATGTCAACGTTAACACGCACAATTGAGCCAAAAGTCACTCAATTAATGACAGATTTCATTGATAAATTGAGGGAAAACTTTGCAAGTCGATTTGATGAATTTGACATGTCCAGAGAATTGATGCATTTTGTGAGCAACCCATTTGCCAATGTAGCTGCTATTTCCACAAAAGGACAAGAGTTCCTTGCATCACTTCACATTGATGAAGGTCTCCTGCAACTTGAAATAATTGACATGCAAGCATCATCTGCTCTGAAGCAGGCACTTGAGAATGAATCCACCACAACATTTTGGATAAAGTGTATTCATGTCAAGACATTCCCCAAAATAAAAACGCTGGCAATATCTGTGCTAACAATGTTTGGCTCAACATACACCTGTGAATCCAGTTTCTCTCACATGAATGCCATTAAAACAAGCAACGTGACTCCTTGACAAATGAGCATTTGCATCACTGTTTGCGGGTAGCCCTCACTTCCTATGAACCCTCTTTCTCTGCCATTGCCCAGTCAAAGAAGTGCAATCGCTCTCATTAGATGTGTGTATGTAGGCTAGGCCTGTCTGCCCCCCACCCCCCTGATGTTTGAGAGTTAAGAGTGGACAATAAGTGCTAATAAGATGCTGTGATTTGCTGTTGTTGCACAGACATGAAGCACTTTTTCATAAGCTCAGCTGCACTATAAATGTGTTTTTTTGTTCAAGTGTTGATGTTAGAATGTTCAGATGCACATCATGCACTTGTTTGTTTTTTATTTTATTTTTATATTGAAATGTTGAAGAGGAGATGTTGCAGTTGTTGCACAGTCATAAATGAAGCACTTTCTGCAGGAGATGTTGCAGATGTGGCACATAAATGAAGCACTTTTTTGAAAAGTATACTACTTTTGCAATGTAGTTAAATAAAAGTTGTGAAAATGTGGTTGCGTGTTGTGTCAAGTGTACATATATTTATAGCACGGGGAGGCGCCGTGGCAGTCCGGCCCCTGGCCCCTTGGGTTTCTGACAATGTGGCCCCCTGAACAATTTAGTTGAATAGCCCTGTAGTATATCATCAGGGCTTCTCCTTCCAACGCAGTGTTACTGGTGACTATTCACTTCCTCATGTGACGTTACTTAAAATACGGCTACCAGGATACTCAAATAGCAAAAGCGCGTCGAGTCGATTAGGTACCATGCAGTGAAAAGCGGCATAAGAGAATACTTCCTAATGTTTCATGCAATTAAAAAGTAAATATATATATTTAGTACACATGATTTATTTATTTTAAATAACACAGTGACTTTTCCTTTTTGATATGAAAGTCTAGTGCTGGTTGAGCATATTCATACTTTATGTTGATGGCCTTTGTCTATAATGTGGCCACAAAAATAGAAAAGGTTTAATTATTTTGTTTGTTTGCTAAGTTAATACTTTGACAAATGTTGCCTATATTTTTCAGTCAGTTCGGTCTTTGTGTGCCAAACATTATTAAAGGTAAACTTTTTTTTTTACCAAATAAATGAGAAGCATGTTTAAATCAGCAATGCCTCCCCTCTCTCTCCTAGCTCTAACCGTCACTGTCAAAAATAATGTGCCTGATGTCAAACTGCCTCATTCTTTCAGTTTTTGCATGACTACATCCTTGAGAATAACTGAAAAGTTGGATTATTTGTAGGCTATATATCTTATGCTGATGTATGGTATTTCTGGAGTGTAAAATTAAAATTATAACGTATATCGAACCGAACCAAAAACCGAGACACCAAAACCGTGATACGAACCGAACCGTAGATTTTGTGAACCGTTCCACCCCTAGTATATATGCATGTGTGTGTGTGTGTACAGTATGTGTGTGTGTGTGTGCGTGTGTGTGTACAGTATGTGTGTGTGTGTGTGTGTGTACAGTATGTGTGTGTGTGTGTGTGTGTGTGTGTGTGTGTGTGTGTGTACAGTATGTGTGTGTGTGTGTGTGCGTGTGTGTGTACAGTATGTGTGTGTGTGTGTGTGTGTGTGTGTGTGTACAGTATGTGTGTGTGTGTGTACAGTATGTGTGTGTGTGTGTGTGTGTGTGTGTGTGTGTGTGTGTGTGTGTGTGTGTGTGTGTGTGCGTGTGTGAGAGAGAGAGAAAGACAGCATATGTGTAAGTATAATAAGTATAGTAGGGCCTGTATTGCTTTCCTACATACCAGCCATTCATAAAACAAATGTGTACTGAATACATGTATACTAATTAGGCCTGTCCCAGACTAACGATTTGTATAGTCGACTTTGATTGGGCGAAATGTGCAGGTAGTCAAAAAAAAAGAAAATGTTAAAAAAAGATTAATTATTCGAAGAAGTCGACTGAAGGCTTCTTGTCCTCTGCGAAAGCATGCAATTGGTCCACTGATGGATAGATCTTGATATTTGTCTAGTGTGTTCATTAGATGGGGTGAAATCCTCTTTCAGTGCCTCTGTGCCCGTTTTCTTAGGCAGTTCGCCTCGCTGGTATGTGCGCCATTAGCGTTAGCATGCGCCATCTCTCTCTCTCTCTCTCTCTCTCTCTCTCTCTCTCTCTCTCTCTCTCTCTCTCTTCTCTCTCTCTCTCTCTCTCTCTCTCTCTCTCCTACCAGACCACTACTCTTAAAACAGAGTGTGGAGATCCGCATGGAGAATTTCCTCGATCAACGGGACATATTGTGTTGAGGCGTGAGCGCGAAGCGGTGACCTCTGGGAAGTTAAGGGTGATGGTGGTGATGACCCCTGACCCCGCTCCCCGTACAGTACAATATTAGCAAGAACCTCACAGTAGAAACATAAAAAATAAATAAAAAAATGTCCCCCTAAATCTGGCCATCTTCTCCTGTTGTCTCTGGGAGCTCAGTCATGCAGTGAGAACAACACCGCCAAACTATCTACAGTAAATAGTGGGGGAAATAATTTCCCAGGGATTAGCATGGATTTATCATCCAATCGTATTGTAATAAATTGCTCCACTGTCAATTTCAGCCGTCCGGGGGGGGGGGGGGGGGAGGGGGGGGGGGGTGGGGTTGTCTTTTGACCCCGGACTCTTTCTTTAATAAGTCACAAAACACTGTTCCACCATAACGTGGATTAAACACCCAGAGTTTAAACTGTACACAATATTCCCTGAGGACAATCGACTAAATTGATATTGTTGTTTATACCAAAGAATGAATATGTGAAGACATTGCGGCAATGGATGTAGCTTTATAGGAGCCGGCAGGTGGAAGCAACCAAACCCAACACACGAAAAGAGACTCACAAACTCAACATGCATTTTACGTGTATTGTTTTGTTTCCTTTTACACTCATTGGAAAAGATTAGCAGTGTGAATTAATTTCAAAAGATCATTATTTCTTAAGATCAATTAAGAGCTATTTTCAGTATAGAAGGCTGTAGTGTAGATGTCTTAATCATAGTGTTAGGATGGATTTAGGCATTTCACTATGCTGTTCACTATGAATTGAAAATGGGGGACCCTGATGTAAACAAGACGAAAGTCTTTCTCTGGTCTGCATCCCCATAACAATTGTGTGTATTGAGCCGTACTGTATTGTACCCATTCTGCAATCTGTTAAATAAAGTTATCATTCATTCATTCATTCATTCATTCATTCATTCATTCATTCATTCATTCATTCATTCATTCATTCATTCATTCATTCATTCATGCATTCATTCATTCATTCATTCATCATTCATTTAGGCCAAAGGCAAACACTTGTTATTATTGTACAATACACCTACGTGCTATTTTTCTCTAAATTGACAAATTCTTTCATGTTGCCAATAAGGTTATAATAACATGCATTGCCAAATAGAGGGGGGGGGGGGCTTAATTCACGTCAAATTAAGGAACGTAATTGCATACTGTTTTCTGTGCTCTGGAAAAAGCTCAGTCAACGAAGACTGAAAATGATTGCCATTTTATAAAAGATGTCTGTTAATAATAAACAATAAACAAAGATAATAAAATAAAATACACTGTATGTTTAGGGGTATTTGGGGGTTTACTTCTAAATTAAGAAAACACTGACCCATGCGTGGTCCTCCTATTAATTATTATAATTGTTAACTCCGTTCTCAAATGGTTTCACAACTCACCTGGTGCAGGAGACAATAAAGTATCAGGATGGTCTGCAGTGTTGTCATCTTGGG
>NC_140169.1:66187496-66254277 GCF_963971535.1 Notolepis coatsorum
TTTATTGCTAAGAGACAGGCGGAAATGGAGTTTATAGCTGTGTGATCATTTGGTTCAGCGGAGATGTACAATTGTGTGTCATCTGCGTAACTATGGAAACGTACATTGTGCTTTCTAATGATGTCTCCTCAATGTTCAATGTTCAATGCAATGTTCAATGCAAGTAAAGCACTTTAAACTTTAAGTATGACAAAATGCTTTCTTGACTATATATATAGTAACTGTTCAAAAATGCATAGATTTCTATGTATTTTAGGGGTTTGGGGGGCTAGCTCTTTTTAATATAAATGTCAGATTGTTTTATTTATTTCATAGATTTCTATGCATTTCAGGAGTTTGGGGGGTTGGCTCCCCAAAATAATTAAATAACATAACCCTAACCTAACCCTAAAACCGAAATAAAGTAAAAAAAAAAATAGTTACAAAATCCACCCATTTTCGACCCAAAAACCGGCCAAAACCGCCAAAAAAAAATTCTTTCATTCTTCATATACTTCTGTGCCCCCCTGTGCCCCAGTAGAGTGCTGGGTCTAGATACGCCCCTGCTTTGAACTGCAACTTCTGTATGAAAAGTGCTATACAAATAAAGTTTATTATTGTTATTATTATATGTATGCAGCTGTAAGAGTCAGATTGTCTTCTCACTCGTATTATCTACCAGTAGCTACAGTGGAGCTCTATGCCTAGCCTCCCAACCAGGCATACCAGACGCGTCTATACTTTCCGTAGCCGCATTTCTCCAGGACGCTCTCTGATTGGCCGACATCAGTTTCTACACTGGTTAGGCTTAGGCACTCTTTCGAAGTAGGTTAAGGTTAGAGTTTGTCTTAGAGCGTGACGGCAAGTTCTTTCGACGGTTAAGCTTAGGCACTCTTTCGAAGTTGGTTAAGGTTAGAGTTTGTCTTAGAGCATGGCGATAGAACGCCAGTTAGTTTGCAGGCTGTTCGACGCGGAAATGGGCAAAGACACAGCTCGTCACGCGATTGGGCAAACATGTCAGTGGCCAATCAGAGAGCGTCAGTCAGTGGCCAATCAGAGAGCATCCTGCAGAAATGCGGCTACGGAAAGTATAGACGCATACCAGGCAGCCCTGGACTATCAAGGGGGCCCCAAGAGCATCATGTATATTTTAATTGCTAATTTCAAATATATTATATGGTTAACACTGTCTCCTCACAGCACGGTGGTGTAGTGGTTAACACTGTCTCCTCACAGCATGGTGGTGTAGTGGTTAACACTGTCTCCTCACAGCACGGTGGTGTAGTGGTTAACACTGTCTCACAGCACGGTGGTGTAGTGGTTAACACTGTCTCCTCACAGCACGGTGGTGTAGTGGTTAACACTGTCTCCTCACAGCATGGTGGTGTAGTGGTTAACACTGTCTCCTCACAGCACGGTGGTGTAGTGGTTAACACTGTCTCCTCACAGCACGGTGGTGTAGTGGTTAACACTGTCTCCTCACAGCACGGTGTTGTAGTGGTTAACACTGTCTCCTCACAGCACGGTGGTGTAGTGGTTAACACTGTCTCCTCACAGCATGGTGGTGTAGTGGTTAACACTGTCTCCTCACAGCATGGTGGTGTAGTGGTTAACACTGTCTCCTCACAGCACGGTGGTGTAGTGGTTAACACTGTCTCCTCACAGCACGGTGGTAAAGTGGTTAACACTGTCTCCTCACAGCACGGTGGTGTAGTGGTTAACACTGTCTCCTCACAGCACGGTGGTGTAGTGGTTAACACTGTCTCCTCACAGCACGGTGGTGTAGTGGTTAACACTGTCTCCTCACAGCGCGGTGGTGTAGTGGTTAACACTGTCTCCTCACAGCATGGTGGTGTAGTGGTTAACACTGTCTCCTCACAGCATGGTGGTGTAGTGGTTAACACTGTCTCCTCACAGCACGGTGGTAAAGTGGTTAACACTGTCTCCTCACAGCACGGTGGTGTAGTGGTTAACACTGTCTCCTCACATCACAGTGGTGTAGTGGTTAACACTGTCTCCTCACAGTACGGTGGTGTAGTGGTTAACACTGTCTCCTCACAGCACGGTGGTGTAGTGGTTAACACTGTCTCCTCACACCACAGTGGTGTAGTGGTTAACAATGTCTCCTCACAGCACGGTGGTGTAGTGGTTAACACTGTCTCCTCACAGCATGGTGGTGTAGTGGTTAACAATGTCTCCTCACGGCACGGTGGTGTAGTGGTTAACACTGTCTCCTCACGGCACGGTGGTGTAGTGGTTAACACTGTCTCCTCATGGCACGGTGGTGTAGTGGTTAACACTGTCTCCTCACAGCACGGTGGTGTAGTGGTTAACAATGTCTCCTCACAGCACGGTGGTGTAGTGGTTAACACTGTCTCCTCACAGCACGGTGGTGTAGTGGTTAACACAGCACGGTGGTGTAGTGGTTAACACTGTCTCCTCACAGCACGGTTGTGTAGTGGTTAACACTGTCTCCTCACGGCATGGTGGTGTAGTGGTTAACACTGTCTCCTCACAGCACAGTGGTGTAGTGGTTAACACTGTCTCCTCACAGCACGGTGGTGTAGTGGTTAACACTGTCACCTCACAGCACGGTGGTGTAGTGGTTAACACTGTCTCCTCACAGCACGGTGGTGTAGTGGTTAACACTCTCTCCTCACAGGTGGTGTAGTGGTTAACACTGTCTCCTCACAGCACAGTGGTGTAGTGGTTAACACTGTCTCCTCACAGCACGGTGGTGTAGTGGTTAACACTGTCACCTCACAGCACGGTGGTGTAGTGGTTAACACTGTCTCCTCACAGCACGGTGGTGTAGTGGTTAACACTGTCTCCTCACAGCACGGTGGTGTAGTGGTTAACAATGTCTCCTCACGGCACGGTGGTGTAGTGGTTAACAATGTCTCCTCACGGCACGGTGGTGTAGTGGTTAACACTGTCTCCTCACGGCACGGTGGTGTAGTGGTTAACACTGTCTCCTCACAGCACGGTGGTGTAGTGGTTAACACTGTCTCCTCACGGCACGGTGGTGTAGTGGTTAACACTGTCTCCTCATGGCACAGTGGTGTAGTGGTTAACACTGTCTCCTCACAGCACGGTGGTGTAGTGGTTAACAATGTCTCCTCACAGCACGGTGGTGTAGTGGTTAACACTGTCTCCTCACAGCACGGTGGTGTAGTGGTTAACACTGTCTCCTCACAGCACGGTTGTGTAGTGGTTAACACTGTCTCCTCACGGCATGGTGGTGTAGTGGTTAACACTGTCTCCTCACAGCACGGTGGTGTAGTGGTTAACACTGTCTCCTGTGTCAGTATTCCAATGTACAGTGTGTCCCCCCTACCAACCCCCCCCCCCCCCACCTCCAATGTACAGCCCCACCCCACCTACCCAACCTCCCCCAATGCACAGTTTCTATGTCAAATGTATATACTCTTCTTCTGGATTTTTTTAGTATCACAAACAGTACTGTATTTGAAAATCTGGTATGTCATGAATGTATAGATGTAGCAGTACTGTCTATCTGTATGTCATGTGTGTCATATGATGAATTGAAAATGGGGGACCCTGATGGAAACAAGACGAAATTCTTTCTCAGGTCTGCATCCTCTTAACAATTGTATGTATTGAGCTGTACTGTACTGTACCCATTCTGCAATCTGTTAATAAACTTTTCAATCAATCAATCAATCAATCCTCACAGCACAGTGGTGTAGTGGTTAACACTGTCTCCCCCTAGTGGTACGGTGGTGTAGTGGTTAACACTGTCTCCTCACAGCACGGTGGTGTAGTGGTTAACACTCTCTCCTCACATGTGGTGTAGTGGTTAACACTGTCTCCTCACAGGATGGTGGTGTAGTGGTTAACAATGTCTCCTCACAGCACAGTGGTGTAGTGGTTAACACTGTCTCCTCAAGGCACAGTGGTGTAGTGGTTAACACTGTCTCCTCACAGCACGGTGGTGTAGTGGTTAACACTGTCTCCTCACAGCACGGTGGTGTAGTGGTTAACACTGTCTCCCACAGCACGATGGTGTAGTGGTTAACACTGTCTGCTCACAGCACGGTGGTGTAGTGGTTAACACTGTCTCCTCACAGCACGGTGGTGTAGTGGTTAACACTGTCTCCTCACAGCATGGTGGTGTAGTGGTTAACACTATCTCCTCACAGCATGGTGGTGTAGTGGTTAACACTGTCTCCTCACAGCACGGTGGTGTAGTGGTTAACACTGTCTCCTCACATCACAGTGGTGTAGTGGTTAACACTGTCTCCTCACATCACAGTGGTGTAGTGGTTAACACTGTCTCCTCACAGCACGGTGGTGTAGTGGTTAACACTGTCTCCTCACAGCACGGTGGTGTAGTGGTTAACACTGTCTCCTCACAGCATGGTGGTGTAGTGGTTAACACTGTCCTCAGAGCACGGTGGGGTAGTGGTTAACACTGTCTCCTCACAGCGCGGTGGTGTAGTGGTTAACACTGTCTCCTCACAGCATGGTGGTGTAGTGGTTAACACTGTCTCCTCACAGCACGGTGGTGTAGTGGTTAACACTGTCTCCTCACATCACAGTGGTGTAGTGGTTAACACTGTCTCCTCACATCACAGTGGTGTAGTGGTTAACACTGTCTCCTCACATCACAGTGGTGTAGTGGTTAACACTGTCCTCACAGCACAGTGGTGTAGTGGTTAACACTGTCTCCTCACAGCACGGTGGTGTAGTGGTTAACACTGTCTCCCCCTAGTGGCACGGTGGTGTAGTGGTTAACAGGGTCTCCTCACAGCACGGTGGTGTAGTGGTTAACACTGTCTCCTCATGGCACGGTGGTGTAGTGGTTAACACTGTCTCCTCATGGCACAGTGGTGTAGTGGTTAACACTGTCTCCTCACAGCACGGTGGTGTAGTGGTTAACAATGTCTCCTCACAGCACGGTGGTGTAGTGGTTAACACTGTCTCCTCACAGCACGGTGGTGTAGTGGTTAACACAGCACGGTGGTGTAGTGGTTAACACTGTCTCCTCACAGCACGGTTGTGTAGTGGTTAACACTGTCTCCTCACGGCATGGTGGTGTAGTGGTTAACACTGTCTCCTCACAGCACAGTGGTGTAGTGGTTAACACTGTCTCCTCACAGCACGGTGGTGTAGTGGTTAACACTGTCACCTCACAGCACGGTGGTGTAGTGGTTAACACTGTCTCCTCACAGCACGGTGGTGTAGTGGTTAACACTCTCTCCTCACAGGTGGTGTAGTGGTTAACACTGTCTCCTCACAGCACAGTGGTGTAGTGGTTAACACTGTCTCCTCACAGCACGGTGGTGTAGTGGTTAACACTGTCACCTCACAGCACGGTGGTGTAGTGGTTAACACTGTCTCCTCACAGCACGGTGGTGTAGTGGTTAACACTGTCTCCTCACAGCACGGTGGTGTAGTGGTTAACAATGTCTCCTCACGGCACGGTGGTGTAGTGGTTAACAATGTCTCCTCACGGCACGGTGGTGTAGTGGTTAACACTGTCTCCTCACGGCACGGTGGTGTAGTGGTTAACACTGTCTCCTCATGGCACAGTGGTGTAGTGGTTAACACTGTCTCCTCACAGCACGGTGGTGTAGTGGTTAACAATGTCTCCTCACAGCACGGTGGTGTAGTGGTTAACACTGTCTCCTCACAGCACGGTGGTGTAGTGGTTAACACTGTCTCCTCACAGAACGGTTGTGTAGTGGTTAACACTGTCTCCTCACGGCATGGTGGTGTAGTGGTTAACACTGTCTCCTCACAGCACGGTGGTGTAGTGGTTAACACTGTCTCCTGTGTCAGTATTCCAATGTACAGTGTGTCCCCCCTACCAACCCCCCCCCCCCCCCCACCTCCAATGTACAGCCCCACCCCACCTACCCAACCTCCCCCAATGCACAGTTTCTATGTCAAATGTATATACTCTTCTTCTGGATTTTTTTAGTATCACAAACAGTACTGTATTTGAAAATCTGGTATGTCATAAATGTATAGATGTAGCAGTACTGTCTATCTGTATGTCATGTGTGTCATATGATGAATTGAAAATGGGGGACCCTGATGGAAACAAGACGAAATTCTTTCTCAGGTCTGCATCCTCTTAACAATTGTATGTATTGAGCTGTACTGTACTGTACCCATTCTGCAATCTGTTAATAAACTTTTCAATCAATCAATCAATCAATCCTCACAGCACAGTGGTGTAGTGGTTAACACTGTCTCCCCCTAGTGGTACGGTGGTGTAGTGGTTAACACTGTCTCCTCACAGCACGGTGGTGTAGTGGTTAACACTCTCTCCTCACAGGTGGTGCAGCATGGTGGTGTAGTGGTTAACACTGTCTCCTCACAGCACGGTGGTAAAGTGGTTAACACTGTCTCCTCACAGCACGGTGGTGTAGTGGTTAACACTGTCTCCTCACATCACAGTGGTGTAGTGGTTAACACTGTCTCCTCACAGTACGGTGGTGTAGTGGTTAACACTGTCTCCTCACAGCACGGTGGTGTAGTGGTTAACACTGTCTCCTCACACCACAGTGGTGTAGTGGTTAACAATGTCTCCTCACAGCACGGTGGTGTAGTGGTTAACACTGTCTCCTCACAGCATGGTGGTGTAGTGGTTAACAATGTCTCCTCACGGCACGGTGGTGTAGTGGTTAACACTGTCTCCTCACGGCACGGTGGTGTAGTGGTTAACACTGTCTCCTCATGGCACGGTGGTGTAGTGGTTAACACTGTCTCCTCACAGCACGGTGGTGTAGTGGTTAACAATGTCTCCTCACAGCACGGTGGTGTAGTGGTTAACACTGTCTCCTCACAGCACAGTGGTGTAGTGGTTAACACAGCACGGTGGTGTAGTGGTTAACACTGTCTCCTCACAGCACGGTTGTGTAGTGGTTAACACTGTCTCCTCACGGCATGGTGGTGTAGTGGTTAACACTGTCTCCTCACAGCACAGTGGTGTAGTGGTTAACACTGTCTCCTCACAGCACGGTGGTGTAGTGGTTAACACTGTCACCTCACAGCACGGTGGTGTAGTGGTTAACACTGTCTCCTCACAGCACGGTGGTGTAGTGGTTAACACTCTCTCCTCACAGGTGGTGTAGTGGTTAACACTGTCTCCTCACAGCACAGTGGTGTAGTGGTTAACACTGTCTCCTCACAGCACGGTGGTGTAGTGGTTAACACTGTCACCTCACAGCACGGTGGTGTAGTGGTTAACACTGTCTCCTCACAGCACGGTGGTGTAGTGGTTAACACTGTCTCCTCACAGCACGGTGGTGTAGTGGTTAACAATGTCTCCTCACGGCACGGTGGTGTAGTGGTTAACAATGTCTCCTCACGGCACGGTGGTGTAGTGGTTAACACTGTCTCCTCACGGCACGGTGGTGTAGTGGTTAACACTGTCTCCTCACAGCACGGTGGTGTAGTGGTTAACAATGTCTCCTCACGGCACGGTGGTGTAGTGGTTAACACTGTCTCCTCACGGCACGGTGGTGTAGTGGTTAACACTGTCTCCTCATGGCACAGTGGTGTAGTGGTTAACACTGTCTCCTCACAGCACGGTGGTGTAGTGGTTAACAATGTCTCCTCACAGCACGGTGGTGTAGTGGTTAACACTGTCTCCTCACAGCACGGTGGTGTAGTGGTTAACACTGTCTCCTCACAGCACGGTTGTGTAGTGGTTAACACTGTCTCCTCACGGCATGGTGGTGTAGTGGTTAACACTGTCTCCTCACAGCACGGTGGTGTAGTGGTTAACACTGTCTCCTGTGTCAGTATTCCAATGTACAGTGTGTCCCCCCTACCAACCCCCCCCCCCCCCACCTCCAATGTACAGCCCCACCCCACCTACCCAACCTCCCCCAATGCACAGTTTCTATGTCAAATGTATATACTCTTCTTCTGGATTTTTTTAGTATCACAAACAGTACTGTATTTGAAAATCTGGTATGTCATGAATGTATAGATGTAGCAGTACTGTCTATCTGTATGTCATGTGTGTCATATGATGAATTGAAAATGGGGGACCCTGATGGAAACAAGACGAAATTCTTTCTCAGGTCTGCATCCTCTTAACAATTGTATGTATTGAGCTGTACTGTACTGTACCCATTCTGCAATCTGTTAATAAACTTTTCAATCAATCAATCAATCAATCCTCACAGCACAGTGGTGTAGTGGTTAACACTGTCTCCCCCTAGTGGTACGGTGGTGTAGTGGTTAACACTGTCTCCTCACAGCACGGTGGTGTAGTGGTTAACACTCTCTCCTCACATGTGGTGTAGTGGTTAACACTGTCTCCTCACAGGATGGTGGTGTAGTGGTTAACAATGTCTCCTCACAGCACAGTGGTGTAGTGGTTAACACTGTCTCCTCAAGGCACAGTGGTGTAGTGGTTAACACTGTCTCCTCACAGCACGGTGGTGTAGTGGTTAACACTGTCTCCTCACAGCACGGTGGTGTAGTGGTTAACACTGTCTCCCACAGCACGATGGTGTAGTGGTTAACACTGTCTGCTCACAGCACGGTGGTGTAGTGGTTAACACTGTCTCCTCACAGCACGGTGGTGTAGTGGTTAACACTGTCTCCTCACAGCATGGTGGTGTAGTGGTTAACACTATCTCCTCACAGCATGGTGGTGTAGTGGTTAACACTGTCTCCTCACAGCACGGTGGTGTAGTGGTTAACACTGTCTCCTCACATCACAGTGGTGTAGTGGTTAACACTGTCTCCTCACATCACAGTGGTGTAGTGGTTAACACTGTCTCCTCACAGCACGGTGGTGTAGTGGTTAACACTGTCTCCTCACAGCACGGTGGTGTAGTGGTTAACACTGTCTCCTCACAGCATGGTGGTGTAGTGGTTAACACTGTCCTCAGAGCACGGTGGGGTAGTGGTTAACACTGTCTCCTCACAGCGCGGTGGTGTAGTGGTTAACACTGTCTCCTCACAGCATGGTGGTGTAGTGGTTAACACTGTCTCCTCACAGCACGGTGGTGTAGTGGTTAACACTGTCTCCTCACATCACAGTGGTGTAGTGGTTAACACTGTCTCCTCACATCACAGTGGTGTAGTGGTTAACACTGTCTCCTCACATCACAGTGGTGTAGTGGTTAACACTGTCCTCACAGCACAGTGGTGTAGTGGTTAACACTGTCTCCTCACAGCACGGTGGTGTAGTGGTTAACACTGTCTCCCCCTAGTGGCACGGTGGTGTAGTGGTTAACAGGGTCTCCTCACAGCACGGTGGTGTAGTGGTTAACACTGTCTCCTCATGGCACGGTGGTGTAGTGGTTAACACTGTCTCCTCATGGCACAGTGGTGTAGTGGTTAACACTGTCTCCTCACAGCACGGTGGTGTAGTGGTTAACAATGTCTCCTCACAGCACGGTGGTGTAGTGGTTAACACTGTCTCCTCACAGCACGGTGGTGTAGTGGTTAACACAGCACGGTGGTGTAGTGGTTAACACTGTCTCCTCACAGCACGGTTGTGTAGTGGTTAACACTGTCTCCTCACGGCATGGTGGTGTAGTGGTTAACACTGTCTCCTCACAGCACAGTGGTGTAGTGGTTAACACTGTCTCCTCACAGCACGGTGGTGTAGTGGTTAACACTGTCACCTCACAGCACGGTGGTGTAGTGGTTAACACTGTCTCCTCACAGCACGGTGGTGTAGTGGTTAACACTCTCTCCTCACAGGTGGTGTAGTGGTTAACACTGTCTCCTCACAGCACAGTGGTGTAGTGGTTAACACTGTCTCCTCACAGCACGGTGGTGTAGTGGTTAACACTGTCACCTCACAGCACGGTGGTGTAGTGGTTAACACTGTCTCCTCACAGCACGGTGGTGTAGTGGTTAACACTGTCTCCTCACAGCACGGTGGTGTAGTGGTTAACAATGTCTCCTCACGGCACGGTGGTGTAGTGGTTAACAATGTCTCCTCACGGCACGGTGGTGTAGTGGTTAACACTGTCTCCTCACGGCACGGTGGTGTAGTGGTTAACACTGTCTCCTCATGGCACAGTGGTGTAGTGGTTAACACTGTCTCCTCACAGCACGGTGGTGTAGTGGTTAACAATGTCTCCTCACAGCACGGTGGTGTAGTGGTTAACACTGTCTCCTCACAGCACGGTGGTGTAGTGGTTAACACTGTCTCCTCACAGAACGGTTGTGTAGTGGTTAACACTGTCTCCTCACGGCATGGTGGTGTAGTGGTTAACACTGTCTCCTCACAGCACGGTGGTGTAGTGGTTAACACTGTCTCCTGTGTCAGTATTCCAATGTACAGTGTGTCCCCCCTACCAACCCCCCCCCCCCCCCCCACCTCCAATGTACAGCCCCACCCCACCTACCCAACCTCCCCCAATGCACAGTTTCTATGTCAAATGTATATACTCTTCTTCTGGATTTTTTTAGTATCACAAACAGTACTGTATTTGAAAATCTGGTATGTCATAAATGTATAGATGTAGCAGTACTGTCTATCTGTATGTCATGTGTGTCATATGATGAATTGAAAATGGGGGACCCTGATGGAAACAAGACGAAATTCTTTCTCAGGTCTGCATCCTCTTAACAATTGTATGTATTGAGCTGTACTGTACTGTACCCATTCTGCAATCTGTTAATAAACTTTTCAATCAATCAATCAATCAATCCTCACAGCACAGTGGTGTAGTGGTTAACACTGTCTCCCCCTAGTGGTACGGTGGTGTAGTGGTTAACACTGTCTCCTCACAGCACGGTGGTGTAGTGGTTAACACTCTCTCCTCACAGGTGGTGTAGTGGTTAACACTGTCTCCTCACAGGATGGTGGTGTAGTGGTTAACAATGTCTCCTCACAGCACGGTGGTGTAGTGGTTAACACTGTCTCCTCAAGGCACAGTGGTGTAGTGGTTAACACTGTCTCCTCACAGCACGGTGGTGTAGTGGTTAACACTGTCTCCTCACAGCACGGTGGTGTAGTGGTTAACACTGTCTCCCACAGCACGATGGTGTAGTGGTTAACACTGTCTGCTCACAGCACGGTGGTGTAGTGGTTAACACTGTCTCCTCACAGCACGGTGGTGTAGTGGTTAACACTGTCTCCTCACAGCATGGTGGTGTAGTGGTTAACACTATCTCCTCACAGCATGGTGGTGTAGTGGTTAACACTGTCTCCTCACAGCACGGTGGTGTAGTGGTTAACACTGTCTCCTCACATCACAGTGGTGTAGTGGTTAACACTGTCTCCTCACATCACAGTGGTGTAGTGGTTAACACTGTCTCCTCACAGCACGGTGGTGTAGTGGTTAACACTGTCTCCTCACAGCACGGTGGTGTAGTGGTTAACACTGTCTCCTCACAGCATGGTGGTGTAGTGGTTAACACTGTCCTCAGAGCACGGTGGGGTAGTGGTTAACACTGTCTCCTCACAGCGCGGTGGTGTAGTGGTTAACACTGTCTCCTCACAGCATGGTGGTGTAGTGGTTAACACTGTCTCCTCACAGCACGGTGGTGTAGTGGTTAACACTGTCTCCTCACATCACAGTGGTGTAGTGGTTAACACTGTCTCCTCACATCACAGTGGTGTAGTGGTTAACACTGTCTCCTCACATCACAGTGGTGTAGTGGTTAACACTGTCCTCACAGCACAGTGGTGTAGTGGTTAACACTGTCTCCTCACAGCACGGTGGTGTAGTGGTTAACACTGTCTCCCCCTAGTGGCACGGTGGTGTAGTGGTTAACAGGGTCTCCTCACAGCACGGTGGTGTAGTGGTTAACACTGTCTCCTCACAGCACGGTGGTGTAGTGGTTAACACTGTCTCCTCACAGCATGGTGGTGTAGTGGTTAACACTTACTCCTCACAGCACGGTGGTGTAGTGGTTAACACTGTCTCCTCACAGCACGGTGGTGTAGTGGTTAACAATGTCTCCTCACGGCACGGTGGTGTAGTGGTTAACACTGTCTCTTCACGGCACGGTGGTGTAGTGGTTAACACTGTCTCCTCACAGCACGGTGGTGTAGTGGTTAACACTGTCTACTCACAGCACGGTGGTGTAGTTGTTAACACTGTCTCCTCACAGCACGGTGGTGTAGTGGTTAACACTGTCTCCTCAAGGCACGGTGGTGTATCACGTCTCATGGCTTCTCATATCATTGTTATGCCGATGATACTCAACTCTTCCTCTCCTTCCCTCCCTCAGATATCCACGTCTCTGAGCGGATCTCGGCCTGTCTGTCCGACATCTCCGCCTGGATGACGACCAACCACCTCAAACTGAACCTAAGCAAAACAGAATTGCTCCACCTGCCGGCCAAATCCTCCCCCCTGACCGACCTCTCCATCACAGTCGAGAATGCAGCTGTGACCACGTCCCCGACCGCCAAGAACCTTGGTGTTGTCCTTGACGACCAGTTGAACTTCTCTGCTCACATCGCAGCGACAACCAGAACCTGCAGATTCCTCCTGAGCAACGTCAGAAGGATACGCCCCTTCCTGACAAAAGAAGCCACCCAACTCCTCGTCCAATCAACAGTCATCTCCCGCCTCGACTACTGCAACGCACTGCTAGCTGGCCTCCCGGCCACTGCCACCAAGCCTCTTCAACTCATTCAGAATGCAGCGGCCCGCCTGATATCAAACCTACCGAAGTCGGCCCATGTCACCCCACTTCTTAGGGACCTGCACTGGCTCCCCATTGCTGCACGTATCCGCTTCAAGGCCCTCGACCTAGCATACCGTGCAGCAAAGGGAACCGCTCCCGCCTACCTCCGGTCAATGGTCTCTAACTACACACCCTCAAGACCCCTACGCTCTGCATCTTCTGGCCGCCTCAGACCTACTCCTATCCAAGCTCCCGGAGGGTCATCAAAGAGAAGCCGCCTATTCTCAGTCCTTGCCCCACAATGGTGGAATGAACTACCCATCCCAGTTAGGACAGCCGAATCCCGTCCAATCTTTCGCCGTCGACTAAAGACTCACTTCTTCAACCACTATCTGAAATGATTAAAAAAAATAAAAAATCTAACCCTGACTAACCTTACTGTCATGCACTTGTCCTAATAAACTAACCTACACTGTAACACGCAACACTTGATGAACATTGTTACTCAGCTGATAGAGTTGTACCCTTCTTGCTGTCTTGTCGTACAGAACTTGTAAGTCGCTTTGGATAAAAGCGTCAGCTAAATGACTAAATGTAAAATGTAAATGTGTAGTGGTTAACACTGTCTCCTCACAGCACGGTGGTGTAGTGGTTAACACTGTCTCCTCAAGGCACGGTGGTGTAGTGGTTAAAACTGTCTCCTCACAGCACGGTGGTGTAGTGGTTAACACTGTCTCCCACAGCACGATGGTGTAGTGGTTAACACTGTCTGCTCACAGCACGGTGGTGTAGTGGTTAACACTGTCTCCTCACAGCACGGTGGTGTAGTGGTTAACACTGTCTCCTCACAGCACGGTGGTGTAGTGGTTAACACTGTCTCCTCACAGCACGGTGGTGTAGTGGTTAACACTGTCTCCTCACAGCACGGTGGTGTAGTGGTTAACACTGTCTCCTCACATCACAGTGGTGTAGTGGTTAACACTGTCTCCTCACATCACAGTGGTGTAGTGGTTAACACTGTCCTCACAGCACGGTGGGGTAGTGGTTAACACTGTCTCCTCACAGCACGGTGGTGTAGTGGTTAACACTGTCTCCTCACAGCATGGTGGTGTAGTGGTTAACACTGTCTCCTCACAGCATGGTGGTGTAGTGGTTAACACTGTCTCCTCACATCACAGTGGTGTAGTGGTTAACACTGTCTCCTCACATCACAGTGGTGTAGTGGTTAACACTGTCCTCACAGCACGGTGGTGTAGTGGTTAACACTGTCTCCTCACAGCACGGTGGTGTAGTCCCTTAGGAGTCTAACCTCAAGAGCTCCTCCTCCTGAGAATTTCCCCCTCTTTTTTTGTTACATAATATAAAATTACAGATTCATACCTTCAAAGTAAGCCATCAATTGTAAAATTTGAGCCGATAGTTTTCAATCAATGTCCTATCAAACATTCTGGTACAGTCATTACCAATTTGCAGCAGGAGCCTCTGAAGAGAATTCAGTGAATTCAGCTAATGATAAGGGAACTACACTCCTTCCCAGAATGCAATGTGATGTCAATGTCAATGTCACTAGACCAATTCACACCATGAAACAAAGGCCCAGCAGGGAACAATTACAGCTGAATGGGGGTATAGTGTGACTGATCAATACAGGCAGGCCTACAGCAACACACACTTTGATTTGATGCCATGCATACACACACACTAGATAGACAGAGGTTTAGATATTTAGATAGATATATAATAGTATAGTAATATAATAGAAAGAGAGAGAGAGAGAGAGAGATAGAAAGAAAGAAAGAAAGAAAGAAAGAAAGAAAGAAAGAAAGAAAGAAAGAAAGAAAGAAAGAAAGAAAGAAAGAAAGAAAGAAAGAAAGAAAGAAAGAAAGAAAGAAAGAAAGAAAGAAACAGAGAGAGAGACATTTATAATAATAATAATAATAATTATTATTATTATTAAATAGAATCATTTTCTATAGGCTTGCCGTGGTAGTCAGTGATACTGGTGTCATTCTGTGTTCAGGCTTCCATACTTATTGAAAAAAATGCTCATATCCAAAAGTATTAGATAGATATAGGTCATACATGTAGGTATGCATTTGGTTACACACACACACAGAAGTAGTCTCAGACCGGGAGTAGTCTCAGAGAGGGATTTACAGAGGAGAGATGGAGGGAGAGAGAGGGAGATAGGGAGATATAGATAGAGAGAGGGAGAGAGAGAGGGAGAGATAGAGGGAGAGATATATATATATATATAGAGAGAGAGATTTTTTTTAGATTTTTATAAAAAAACTTTATTTATTTACACACCAATACTACACTTTAAACAACCAAAAACAAAACAAAAAACTCACACCTCAACAAAACCAAAAACGAGAGAAAAGAAAACAACCACAAACTCCAACAACACAACCAGGTAACCACACAAAAAAAAATACCTATGGTACATTCACATGAAAACATCACAGAAGGCCAAAACGTCATCCACCACCGAGCAAATAACCTCCTCATAACACCACTGTTCCACAAAAGTATCTACATTTTTCATCTCCTTATAGAACCTAAAATCTATCCAGACCCTTGCCCTTACCAATGCTGAAAACACACTGGTCAACTCCTGAAACACTTCACCCTCGATTTTGCTCTTTCTTGTAAGGTAAATTGCCAATTTTGCTTCACCCAGCAGGAAATTCAACAGTTTCCACTTAAAACCATTGCTTCTTCTGTACCCAGCTCCAAATATAAAAACAGCCTTGGACCACTCCACGTTAAAAGACAAAAACAGGATTCTTAATGTATCAAATAAAAACTCAAGCCTCCCACACTCTAAAAAACAATGGAAAATATTTTCCACACAACCACAGAAAGGACATTCATTTGAAACATTAGGATTCACAACCGAAATAAAAGCATTTACAGCAACAGCACCATGGAGAATCCTCCACTGTAAATCCCCAGTCCTTTTTTTTGATGGGAGTTTATACAAAGCTCTCCATCCCGGACTTAAAACACAGTCCACATCAAAATGTTTTCTCCACACAGAGTCCTCTCTCCCATTTAGCTTTCCCGCGTTGAGAGCTTTAACACAACAGTTGTAAATAACTTTACCACCGACAGTATAAAAATCCAGTCCTTTCGAACCTGTTTCATCCAAAAGGCATCCAGAACAACCATTAATATCAGTATAAAGTTCCACTTCAGGAAAAGGGTCCTCTTCATCTGGGATCTCCTCCCCCGCACAGTACATCCTCAAAAGTTCGAAATCTTCCGACGACAGTCTTTCAGCCCACCGTTTTAAAATATAATCCATTTTTCGAACTGAGTTCAGACCCAGCAGTTTAGCCACAGCATGACCATCCTCTAACCTTGGCCCAGCTATATCCACGATTTTCCCCAGCGTGAGTATACCGTTTTTGCACAGTATATGTCTGAGTCCTGGTGTCGAACTGTCCGTAACATCCAATCTTGCCCCTCCAACAAGAGGTTCTCCCAACAACCAATACAATGAAAGAGCAGATTCAGACACTTTTCTTTTAAATAAATTCCATGCTTTAAAAACCCCTTTGTAAAATGGAGACAGTTCTGACAAACTTAACACACGACCATCCATTAAAAACAAACCAGCATCAACACCGAAACCATTTGCCCTCCTTAAAATCACACTTGCAACATTCCTCCACACAAGAATATTACCTGCATAAGTGAGGTACTTTTGTACAAACTGAAGACGGAAAGTAGCCATCCTACTCTCTAAATGTATTAACCCTTGCCCCCCCTCATCCTTAGGCAAAAACAGAACAGCTTGAGGTACCCAGTGTAACTTGTCCCAAAAAAAATCCACTAGAATAGCTTGCACGCTTTTTAACAATCCACTAGGTGGCTCCATACAGGCCAAACGATGCCATAGTACAGAGGCTACCAAATTGTTTATTATCAACACCCTTCCTCTGTAGGACATCTTTGGTAACAACCACTTCCATTTATCTACTCTTCCTTTCATCTTTTCCACTATCCCTTCCCAATTCTTCTTTACTGTTACCTCATCACCTAAAAAAATTCCCAGATACTTGATACCCCCTCTTTTCCATCTTAAGCCCCCTGACAAGACTGTTAAACCACCAGACCACTTCCCCACTGCTAAAGCCTCGCTCTTTCCCCAATTTACCCTTGCCATTGTTAAAAAACTAAAATCACTAACACATTCCCCTAGAACATTAACATCCTTTTGATGTGTGACCAGGATTAAAACATCATCAGCATATGCAGATAAAATCTGCGCATTTTTCAAACCTGGTAAAACCAGACCGGAGATACCAGCCCGTATCCTACACAGTAGAGGTTCAATTGAAATAGCGTACAACATTCCAGACAAAGGACACCCTTGCCTAACCCCACGTTCTACAATGAACGGAGCACTCAACCCCCCATTTATCTTCAATACACTCTCAATGTCCCGGTACAAAACTTTGATCATAGCTATAAGACCCGGGTTGAGACCAAAACGCTCCAAAATCTTCCAAAGATAGAGGTGCTCAACCCTGTCAAAAGCTTTTTCTTGGTCCAATGAAATAAAACCAACATCTAAACCCAAAGAACTAGAGACATCCAAAACATCCCTAACTAGAGACACATTGTCTGTAATGGATCTGCCAGGCACACAGTAGGTTTGATCCTTATGTATGATTTCCCCAATCACCTCCCTGAGTCTGTTGGCCAGGGCTTTCGACAGAAGCTTGTAATCCGTGCAGAGAATCGCAACAGGCCGCCAGTTCTTAATGTCTTGCAGATCTCCTTTCTTGGGTAACAAAGTTATCACCGCTCTCCTGCAGCTCAAAGGCAATGACATTTCCTCAAAACTCTCATTGAGCACCTCCAGCAGATCTTCACCCATCTCCTCCCAGAAAGCTTTGTAAAATTCAATGGTCAGTCCATCAATGCCATGGGCTTTCCCCCCCTCCATTCCCTGCAGTGCATTGTATAGTTCATTCAGACTCAGAGGGTCCCCAAGACCGGTATTCTCTTCCTCAGAGATCTTTGGAAGACCATCACAAAAAGAAGCAAACAACAGTTCATTCTCCTTATATTCACTCTTATACAACCGTGAATAAAAACTCACAGCTTCATTCCGAATCTCTCCGTCCTCTATTAGCTCTCGTCCTTCAGCCGTACGCAAAGTGTGCAGAAAACGTCTATGCCCATTCTTCTTTTCCATACCAAAAAAAAAACTGGAAGGTGCATCCATCAAGTTAGCACTTTGGAACCTCGACCGAACCAATGCACCCTGTGCCTGCATGCCTAGCAGATCCTTAAGCATATTTTTCTTGGATTTTAGAACCTCAAAATATCCCTGACTCCGTATGGGCTCAAACATATTCTGAAGGCCCTCAATCTCAGCCTCTAGATCCCTCATTGACCTTGTAATGCCCCGTGTGACATTAAGAGTGTATTGCTGACACAACTGTTTAATTTGAACTTTCCCCCAGTCCCACCACTGCCTCAGGGACAAAAAATCCTCTTTTTCACCCCTAAACCTTTTCCAAAAAAAAATAAAAGTCTCCTTAAAATTAACATCACACAGTAATGTGGAGTTAAAATGCCAATAAGCACTCTTTGGTTTTACCCTTGAAATAAAAACATCACAAAAACAACCAACGAATGATCAGTAAAACCCACCGGCATAATTTTACACATCTTAACAACTCCACAATGATGTTTAAAACAATAAAACCTATCCAACCTAGCTAAAGAAATAACATTTTCTCTAACATGAGTCCAAGTATACTGTCTCTTGTTGTCATTTAACCTTCTCCAAATGTCCACAAGATCATGCGTCTCTACTATTCGATTTAAAATCCTCTGCGATTCTCTGTGAGGTTCAAAATGGTTCCTGTCTAAAAAATTATTCTGAGTGCAATTAAAATCACCACCCAGAAATAAAAAATCATCAGAATTACAACTCCTCAGAGTGTCATTGAGCTCATTTAAAAACAAAGCTCTCTCTGAACCAACCACGGGCGCATAAATATTAATAAAAAGCATAGTACGCCTTTCAAACTTGGCTGTTACTACCATCAGTCTCCCCCCCACTTTCGACTGTATATCAAAAGACAAAGGTACAAACCGTTTTGAAAATAAAATGCCAATCCCCCCACTCACTGAGGTCAGGGAGTTTAAAAACACCTCACCCTTCCATTCTGTATTCCAGTCTGTTTCATTTGACATATCACTATGCGTTTCCTGCACAAACATAACATCAATGCTTTTCACTTTGATCATTTCATACAACAGAGCTCTTTTCTTTATGTCCCTTGCCCCATTCAAATTCAACGTGGCCACTCTAAAATTACTGCTCATAAAAAGAAAAGAGTAAAACACCCACGTGAACAAAATCACCAAAACAACAAAACTATACCAATTCCCCCCCATCATCATCTTCTTTGTTGAGGTCCTTCTTAACCCCCTGTACCAAAAAACTCAACCGGTAAAGGGACACCTTAAAATGTCCATCCCCAATTGACAACACACCAGTCCTTTCAATTGGGACCTGAGATAAGAAAAACAGTGAGGTCAAGGAGCAAAAAAAAACACTCTCTCCATAACAATGTCTCCTCACAGCACGGTGGTGTAGTGGTTAACACTGTCTCCTCACAGCACGGTGGTGTAGTGGTTAACACTGTCTCCTCACAGCACGGTGGTGTAGTGGTTAACACTGTCTCCTCACAGCACGGTGGTGTAGTGGTTAACACTGTCTCCTCACAGCACGGTGGTGTAGTGGTTAACACTGTCTCCTCACAGCACGGTGGTGTAGTGGTTAACACTGTCTCCTCACAGCACAGTGGGGTAGTGGTTAACACTGTCTCCTCACAGTACGGTGGTGTAGTGGTTAACACTCTCTCCTCACAGGTGGTGTAGTGGTTAACACTGTCTCCTCACAGCACGGTGGTGTAGTGGTTAACACTGTCTCCTCATGGCATGGTGGTGTAGTGGTTAACACGGTCTCCTCACACCACAGTGGTGTAGTGGTTAACAATGTCTCCTCACAGCACGGTGGTGTAGTGGTTAACACTGTCTCCTCACAGCACGGTGGTGTAGTGGTTAACAATGTCTCCTCACGGCACGGTGGTGTAGTGGTTAACACTGTCTCCTCACGGCACGGTGGTGTAGTGGTTAACACTGTCTCCTCATGGCACAGTGGTGTAGTGGTTAACACTGTCTCCTCACAGCACAATGGTGTAGTGGTTAACAATGTCTCCTCACAGCATGGTGGTGTAGTGGTTAACACTGTCTCCTCACAGCACGGTGGTGTAGTGGTTAACACAGCACGGTGGTGTAGTGGTTAACACTGTCTCCTCACAGCATGGTTGTGTAGTGGCTAACACTGTCTCCTCACGGCATGGTGGTGTAGTGGTTAACACTGTCTCCTCACAGCACAGTGGTGTAGTGGTTAACACTGTCTCCTCACAGCACGGTGGTGTAGTGGTTAACACTGTCACCTCACAGCACAGTGGTGTAGTGGTTAACACTGTCTCCTCACAGCACAGTGGTGTAGTGGTTAACACTGTCTCCCCCTAGTGGTACGGTGGTGTAGTGGTTAACACTGTCTCCTCACAGCACGGTGGTGTAGTGGTTAACACTCTCTCCTCACAGGTGGTGTAGTGGTTAACACTGTCTCCTCACAGGATGGTGGGGTAGTGGTTAACACTGTCTCCTCAAGGCACAGTGGTGTAGTGGTTAACACTGTCTCCTCACAGCACGGTGGTGTAGTGGTTAACACTGTCTCCTCACAGCACGGTGGTGTAGTGGTTAACACTGTCTCCCACAGCACGATGGTGTAGTGGTTAACACTGTCTCCTCACAGCACGGTGGTGTAGTGGTTAACACTGTCTCCTCACAGCACGGTGGTGTAGTGGTTAACACTGTCTCCTCACAGCATGGTGGTGTAGTGGTTAACACTGTCTCCTCACAGCACGGTGGTGTAGTGGTTAACACTGTCTCCTCACAGCACGGTGGTGTAGTGGTTAACACTGTCTCCTCACATCACAGTGGTGTAGTGGTTAACACTGTCTCCTCACATCACAGTGGTGTAGTGGTTAACACTGTCCTCACAGCACTGTGGGGTAGTGGTTAACACTGTCTCCTCACAGCGCGGTGGTGTAGTGGTTAACACTGTCTCCTCACAGCACGGTGGTGTAGTGGTTAACAATGTCTCCTCACGGCACGGTGGTGTAGTGGTTAACACTGTCACCTCACAGCATGGTGGTGTAGTGGTTAACACTGTCTCCTCACACCACAGTGGTTTAGTGGTTAACAATGTCTCCTCACAGCACAGTGGTGTAGTGGTTAACACTGTCTCCTCACAGCACGGTGGTGTAGTGGTTAACAATGTCTCCTCACGGCACGGTGGTGTAGTGGTTAACACTGTCTCCTCACGGCACGGTGGTGTAGTGGTTAACACTGTCTCCTCATGGCACAGTGGTGTAGTGGTTAACACTGTCTCCTCACAGCACGGTGGTGTAGTGGTTAACAATGTCTCCTCACAGCACGGTGGTGTAGTGGTTAACACTGTCTCCTCACAGCACGGTGGTGTAGTGGTTAACACTGTCTCCTCACAGCACGGTTGTGTAGTGGTTAACACTGTCTCCTCACGGCATGGTGGTGTAGTGGTTAACATTGTCTCCTCACAGCACGGTGGTGTAGTGGTTAACACTGTCTCCTGTGTCAGTATTCCAATGTACAGTGTGTCCCCCCTACCAACCCCCCCCCCCCCCCCCCACCTCCAATGTACAGCCCCACCCCACCTACCCAACCTCCCCCAATGCACAGTTTCTATGTCAAATGTATATACTCTTCTTCTGGATTTTTTTAGTATCACAAACAGTACTATATTTGAAAATCTGGTATGTCATAAATGTATAGATGTAGCAGTACTGTCTATCTGTATGTCATGTGTGTCATATGATGAATTGAAAATGGGGGACCCTGATGGAAACAAGATGAAAGTCTTTCTCAGGTCTGCATCCTCTTAACAATTGTATGTATTGAGCTGTACTGTACTGTACCCATTCTGCAATCTGTTAATAAACTTTTCAATCAATCAATCAATCAATCAATCCTCACAGCACAGTGGTGTAGTGGTTAACACTGTCTCCCCCTAGTGGTACGGTGGTGTAGTGGTTAACACTGTCTCCTCACAGCACGGTGGTGTAGTGGTTAACACTCTCTCCTCACAGGTGGTGTAGTGGTTAACACTGTCTCCTCACAGGATGGTGGTGTAGTGGTTAACACTGTCTCCTCACAGCACGGTGGTGTAGTGGTTAACACTGTCTCCTCAAGGCACAGTGGTGTAGTGGTTAACACTGTCTCCTCACAGCACGGTGGTGTAGTGGTTAACACTGTCTCCTCACAGCACGGTGGTGTAGTGGTTAACACTGTCTCCCACAGCACAATGGTGTAGTGGTTAACACTGTCTCCTCACAGCACGGTGGTGTAGTGGTTAACACTGTCTCCTCACAGCATGGTGGTGTAGTGGTTAACACTGTCTCCTCACAGCACGGTGGTGTAGTGGTTAACACTGTCTCCTCACAGCACAGTGGTGTAGTGGTTAACACTGTCTCCTCACAGCACGGTGGTGTAGTGGTTAACACTGTCTCCTCACAGCACGGTGGTGTAGTGGTTAACACTGTCTCCCACAGCACGATGGTGTAGTGGTTAACACTGTCTGCTCACAGCACGGTGGTGTAGTGGTTAACACTGTCTCCTCACAGCACGGTGGTGTAGTGGTTAACACTGTCTCCTCACAGCATGGTGGTGTAGTGGTTAACACTATCTCCTCACAGCACGGTGGTGTAGTGGTTAACACTGTCTCCTCACAGCACGGTGGTGTAGTGGTTAACACTGTCTCCTCACATCACAGTGGTGTAGTGGTTAACACTGTCTCCTCACATCACAGTGGTGTAGTGGTTAACACTGTCTCCTCACAGCACGGTGGTGTAGTGGTTAACACTGTCTCCTCACAGCACGGTGGTGTAGTGGTTAACACTGTCTCCTCACAGCATGGTGGTGTAGTGGTTAACACTGTCCTCAGAGCACGGTGGGGTAGTGGTTAACACTGTCTCCTCACAGCGCGGTGGTGTAGTGGTTAACACTGTCTCCTCACAGCATGGTGGTGTAGTGGTTAACACTGTCTCCTCACAGCACGGTGGTGTAGTGGTTAACACTGTCTCCTCACATCACAGTGGTGTAGTGGTTAACACTGTCTCCTCACATCACAGTGGTGTAGTGGTTAACACTGTCTCCCCCTAGTGGCACGGTGGTGTAGTGGTTAACACTGTCTCCTCACAGCACGGTGGTGTAGTGGTTAACACTGTCTCCCCCTAGTGGCACGGTGGTGTAGTGGTTAACAGGGTCTCCTCACAGCACGGTGGTGTAGTGGTTAACACTGTCTCCTCACAGCACGGTGGTGTAGTGGTTAACACTGTCTCCTCACAGCATGGTGGTGTAGTGGTTAACACTGTCTCCTCACAGCACGGTGGTGTAGTGGTTAACACTGTCTCCCACAGCACGATGGTGTAGTGGTTAACACTGTCTCCTCACAGCACGGTGGTGTAGTGGTTAACACTGTCTCCTCACAGCACGGTGGTGTAGTGGTTAACACTGTCTCCTCACAGCATGGTGGTGTAGTGGTTAACACTGTCTCCTCACAGCACGGTGGTGTAGTGGTTAACACTGTCTCCTCACAGCACGGTGGTGTAGTGGTTAACACTGTCTCCTCACATCACAGTGGTGTAGTGGTTAACACTGTCTCCTCACATCACAGTGGTGTAGTGGTTAACACTGTCCTCACAGCACTGTGGGGTAGTGGTTAACACTGTCTCCTCACAGCGCGGTGGTGTAGTGGTTAACACTGTCTCCTCACAGCATGGTGGTGTAGTGGTTAACACTGTCTCCTCACAGCACGGTGGTGTAGTGGTTAACACTGTCTCCTCACATCACAGTGGTGTAGTGGTTAACACTGTCTCCTCACATCACAGTGGTGTAGTGGTTAACACTGTCCTCACAGCACGGTGGTGTAGTGGTTAACACTGTCTCCTCACAGCACGGTGGTGTAGTGGTTAACACTGTCTCCCCCTAGTGGAACGGTGGTGTAGTGGTTAACAGGGTCTCCTCACAGCACGGTGGTGTAGTGGTTAACACTGTCTCCTCACAGCACGGTGGTGTAGTGGTTAACACTGTCTCCTCACAGCACGGTGGTGTAGTGGTTAACACTGTCTCCTCACAGCACGGTGGTGTAGTGGTTAACACTGTCTCCTCACAGCACGGTGGTGTAGTGGTTAACAATGTCTCCTCACGGCACGGTGGTGTAGTGGTTAACACTGTCACCTCACAGCATGGTGGTGTAGTGGTTAACACTGTCTCCTCACACCACAGTGGTTTAGTGGTTAACAATGTCTCCTCACAGCACAGTGGTGTAGTGGTTAACACTGTCTCCTCACAGCACGGTGGTGTAGTGGTTAACAATGTCTCCTCACGGCACGGTGGTGTAGTGGTTAACACTGTCTCCTCACGGCACGGTGGTGTAGTGGTTAACACTGTCTCCTCATGGCACAGTGGTGTAGTGGTTAACACTGTCTCCTCACAGCACGGTGGTGTAGTGGTTAACAATGTCTCCTCACAGCACGGTGGTGTAGTGGTTAACACTGTCTCCTCACAGCACGGTGGTGTAGTGGTTAACACTGTCTCCTCACAGCACGGTTGTGTAGTGGTTAACACTGTCTCCTCACGGCATGGTGGTGTAGTGGTTAACATTGTCTCCTCACAGCACGGTTGTGTAGTGGTTAACACTGTCTCCTCACGGCATGGTGGTGTAGTGGTTAACATTGTCTCCTCACAGCACGGTGGTGTAGTGGTTAACACTGTCTCCTGTGTCAGTATTCCAATGTACAGTGTGTGTCCCCTACCAACCCCCCCCCCCACCTCCAATGTACAGCCCCACCCCACCTACCCAACCTCCCCCAATGCACAGTTTCTATGTCAAATGTATATACTCTTCTTCTGGATTTTTTTAGTATCACAAACAGTACTATATTTGAAAATCTGGTATGTCATAAATGTATAGATGTAGCAGTACTGTCTATCTGTATGTCATGTGTGTCATATGATGAATTGAAAATGGGGGACCCTGATGGAAACAAGATGAAAGTCTTTCTCAGGTCTGCATCCTCTTAACAATTGTCTGTATTGAGCTGTACTGTACTGTACCCATTCTGCAATCTGTTAATAAACTTTTCAATCAATCAATCAATCAATCCTCACAGCACAGTGGTGTAGTGGTTAACACTGTCTCCCCCTAGTGGTACGGTGGTGTAGTGGTTAACACTGTCTCCTCACAGCACGGTGGTGTAGTGGTTAACACTCTCTCCTCACAGGTGGTGTAGTGGTTAACACTGTCTCCTCACAGGATGGTGGTGTAGTGGTTAACACTGTCTCCTCACAGCACGGTGGTGTAGTGGTTAACACTGTCTCCTCAAGGCACAGTGGTGTAGTGGTTAACACTGTCTCCTCACAGCACGGTGGTGTAGTGGTTAACACTGTCTCCTCACAGCACGGTGGTGTAGTGGTTAACACTGTCTCCCACAGCACAATGGTGTAGTGGTTAACACTGTCTGCTCACAGCACGGTGGTGTAGTGGTTAACACTGTCTCCTCACAGCACGGTGGTGTAGTGGTTAACACTGTCTCCTCACAGCATGGTGGTGTAGTGGTTAACACTATCTCCTCACAGCACGGTGGTGTAGTGGTTAACACTGTCTCCTCACAGCACGGTGGTGTAGTGGTTAACACTGTCTCCTCACATCACAGTGGTGTAGTGGTTAACACTGTCTCCTCACATCACAGTGGTGTAGTGGTTAACACTGTCTCCTCACAGCACGGTGGTGTAGTGGTTAACACTGTCTCCTCACAGCACGGTGGTGTAGTGGTTAACACTGTCTCCTCACAGCATGGTGGTGTAGTGGTTAACACTGTCCTCAGAGCACGGTGGGGTAGTGGTTAACACTGTCTCCTCACAGCGCGGTGGTGTAGTGGTTAACACTGTCTCCTCACAGCATGGTGGTGTAGTGGTTAACACTGTCTCCTCACAGCACGGTGGTGTAGTGGTTAACACTGTCTCCTCACATCACAGTGGTGTAGTGGTTAACACTGTCTCCTCACATCACAGTGGTGTAGTGGTTAACACTGTCTCCTCACATCACAGTGGTGTAGTGGTTAACACTGTCCTCACAGCACAGTGGTGTAGTGGTTAACACTGTCTCCTCACAGCACGGTGGTGTAGTGGTTAACACTGTCTCCCCCTAGTGGCACGGTGGTGTAGTGGTTAACAGGGTCTCCTCACAGCACGGTGGTGTAGTGGTTAACACTGTCTCCTCACAGCACGGTGGTGTAGTGGTTAACACTGTCTCCTCACAGCATGGTGGTGTAGTGGTTAACACTGTCTCCTCACAGCACGGTGGTGTAGTGGTTAACACTGTCTCCTCACAGCACGGTGGTGTAGTGGTTAACAATGTCTCCTCACGGCACGGTGGTGTAGTGGTTAACACTGTCTCCTCACGGCACGGTGGTGTAGTGGTTAACACTGTCTCCTCACAGCACGGTGGTGTAGTGGTTAACACTGTCTCCTCACAGCACGGTGGTGTAGTGGTTAACACTGTCTCCTCACAGCACGGTGGTGTAGTGGTTAACACTGTCTCCTCAAGGCACGGTGGTGTATCACGTCTCATGGCTTCTCATATCATTGTTATGCCGATGATACTCAACTCTTCCTCTCCTTCCCTCCCTCAGATATCCACATCTCTGAGCGGATCTCGGCCTGTCTGTCCGACATCTCCGCCTGGATGACGACCAACCACCTCAAACTGAACCTAAGCAAAACAGAATTGCTCCACCTGCCGGCCAAATCCTCCCCCCTGACCGACCCCTCCATCACAGTCGAGAATGCAGCTGTGACCACGTCCCCGACCGCCAAGAACCTTGGTGTTGTCCTTGACGACCAGTTGAACTTCTCTGCTCACATCGCAGCGACAACCAGAACCTGCAGATTCCTCCTGAGCAACGTCAGAAGGATACGCCCCTTCCTGACAAAAGAAGCCACCCAACTCCTCGTCCAATCAACAGTCATCTCCCGCCTCGACTACTGCAACGCACTGCTAGCTGGCCTCCCGGCCACTGCCACCAAGCCTCTTCAACTCATTCAGAATGCAGCGGCCCGCCTGATATCAAACCTACCGAAGTCGGCCCATGTCACCCCACTTCTTAGGGACGTGCACTGGCTCCCCATTGCTGCACGTATCCGCTTCAAGGCCCTCGACCTAGCATACCGTGCAGCAAAGGGAACCGCTCCCGCCTACCTCCGGTCAATGGTCTCTAACTACACACCCTCAAGACCCCTACGCTCTGCATCTTCTGGCCGCCTCAGACCTACTCCTATCCAAGCTCCCGGAGGGTCATCAAAGAGAAGCCGCCTATTCTCAGTCCTTGCCCCACAATGGTGGAATGAACTACCCATCCCAGTTAGGACAGCCGAATCCCGTCCAATCTTTCGCCGTCGACTAAAGACTCACTTCTTCAACCACTATCTGAAATGATTAAAAAAAATAAAAAATCTAACCCTGACTAACCTTACTGTCATGCACTTGTCCTAATAAACTAACCTACACTGTAACACGCAACACTTGATGAACATTGTTACTCAGCTGATAGAGTTGTACCCTTCTTGCTGTCTTGTCGTACAGAACTTGTAAGTCGCTTTGGATAAAAGCGTCAGCTAAATGACTAAATGTAAAATGTAAATGTGTAGTGGTTAACACTGTCTCCTCACAGCACGGTGGTGTAGTGGTTAACACTGTCTCCTCAAGGCACGGTGGTGTAGTGGTTAAAACTGTCTCCTCACAGCACGGTGGTGTAGTGGTTAACACTGTCTCCCACAGCACGATGGTGTAGTGGTTAACACTGTCTGCTCACAGCACGGTGGTGTAGTGGTTAACACTGTCTCCTCACAGCACGGTGGTGTAGTGGTTAACAATGTCTCCTCACGGCACGGTGGTGTAGTGGTTAACAATGTCTCCTCACGGCACGGTGGTGTAGTGGTTAACACTGTCTCCTCACGGCACGGTGGTGTAGTGGTTAACACTGTCTCCTCATGGCACAGTGGTGTAGTGGTTAACACTGTCTCCTCACAACACGGTGGTGTAGTGGTTAACAATGTCTCCTCACAGCACGGTGGTGTAGTGGTTAACACTGTCTCCTCACAGCACGGTGGTGTAGTGGTTAACACTGTCTCCTCACAGCACGGTTGTGTAGTGGTTAACACTGTCTCCTCACGGCATGGTGGTGTAGTGGTTAACACTGTCTCCTCACAGCACGGTGGTGTAGTGGTTAACACTGTCTCCTGTGTCAGTATTCCAATGTACAGTGTCCCCCCCCTACCAACCCCCCCCCCCCCCCCCCCACACCTCCAATGTACAGCCCCACCCCACCTACCCAACCTCCCCCAATGCACAGTTTCTATGTCAAATGTATATACTCTTCTTCTGGATTTTTTTAGTATCACAAACAGTACTGTATTTGAAAATCTGGTATGTCATAAATGTATAGATGTAGCAGTACTGTCTATCTGTATGTCATGTGTGTCATATGATGAATTGAAAATGGGGGACCCTGATGGAAACAAGACGAAATTCTTTCTCAGGTCTGCATCCTCTTAACAATTGTATGTATTGAGCTGTACTGTACTGTACCCATTCTGCAATCTGTTAATAAACTTTTCAATCAATCAATCAATCAATCCTCACAGCACAGTGGTGTAGTGGTTAACACTGTCTCCCCCTAGTGGTACGGTGGTGTAGTGGTTAACACTGTCTCCTCACAGCACGGTGGTGTAGTGGTTAACACTCTCTCCTCACATGTGGTGTAGTGGTTAACACTGTCTCCTCACAGGATGGTGGTGTAGTGGTTAACAATGTCTCCTCACAGCACGGTGGTGTAGTGGTTAACACTGTCTCCTCAAGGCACAGTGGTGTAGTGGTTAACACTGTCTCCTCACAGCACGGTGGTGTAGTGGTTAACACTGTCTCCTCACAGCACGGTGGTGTAGTGGTTAACACTGTCTCCCACAGCACGATGGTGTAGTGGTTAACACTGTCTGCTCACAGCACGGTGGTGTAGTGGTTAACACTGTCTCCTCACAGCACGGTGGTGTAGTGGTTAACACTGTCTCCTCACAGCATGGTGGTGTAGTGGTTAACACTATCTCCTCACAGCATGGTGGTGTAGTGGTTAACACTGTCTCCTCACAGCACGGTGGTGTAGTGGTTAACACTGTCTCCTCACATCACAGTGGTGTAGTGGTTAACACTGTCTCCTCACATCACAGTGGTGTAGTGGTTAACACTGTCTCCTCACAGCACGGTGGTGTAGTGGTTAACACTGTCTCCTCACAGCACGGTGGTGTAGTGGTTAACACTGTCTCCTCACAGCATGGTGGTGTAGTGGTTAACACTGTCCTCAGAGCACGGTGGGGTAGTGGTTAACACTGTCTCCTCACAGCGCGGTGGTGTAGTGGTTAACACTGTCTCCTCACAGCATGGTGGTGTAGTGGTTAACACTGTCTCCTCACAGCACGGTGGTGTAGTGGTTAACACTGTCTCCTCACATCACAGTGGTGTAGTGGTTAACACTGTCTCCTCACATCACAGTGGTGTAGTGGTTAACACTGTCTCCTCACATCACAGTGGTGTAGTGGTTAACACTGTCCTCACAGCACAGTGGTGTAGTGGTTAACACTGTCTCCTCACAGCACGGTGGTGTAGTGGTTAACACTGTCTCCCCCTAGTGGCACGGTGGTGTAGTGGTTAACAGGGTCTCCTCACAGCACGGTGGTGTAGTGGTTAACACTGTCTCCTCACGGCACGGTGGTGTAGTGGTTAACACTGTCTCCTCATGGCACGGTGGTGTAGTGGTTAACAATGTCTCCTCACAGCACGGTGGTGTAGTGGTTAACACTGTCTCCTCACAGCACGGTGGTGTAGTGGTTAACACAGCACGGTGGTGTAGTGGTTAACACTGTCTCCTCACAGCACGGTTGTGTAGTGGTTAACACTGTCTCCTCACGGCATGGTGGTGTAGTGGTTAACACTGTCTCCTCACAGCACAGTGGTGTAGTGGTTAACACTGTCTCCTCACAGCACGGTGGTGTAGTGGTTAACACTGTCACCTCACAGCACGGTGGTGTAGTGGTTAACACTGTCTCCTCACAGCACGGTGGTGTAGTGGTTAACACTCTCTCCTCACAGGCGGTGTAGTGGTTAACACTGTCTCCTCACAGCACAGTGGTGTAGTGGTTAACACTGTCTCCTCACAGCACGGTGGTGTAGTGGTTAACACTGTCACCTCACAGCACGGTGGTGTAGTGGTTAACACTGTCTCCTCACAGCACGGTGGTGTAGTGGTTAACACTGTCTCCTCACAGCACGGTGGTGTAGTGGTTAACAATGTCTCCTCACGGCACGGTGGTGTAGTGGTTAACAATGTCTCCTCACGGCACGGTGGTGTAGTGGTTAACACTGTCTCCTCACGGCACGGTGGTGTAGTGGTTAACACTGTCTCCTCATGGCACAGTGGTGTAGTGGTTAACACTGTCTCCTCACAGCACGGTGGTGTAGTGGTTAACAATGTCTCCTCACAGCACGGTGGTGTAGTGGTTAACACTGTCTCCTCACAGCACGGTGGTGTAGTGGTTAACACTGTCTCCTCACAGCACGGTTGTGTAGTGGTTAACACTGTCTCCTCACGGCATGGTGGTGTAGTGGTTAACACTGTCTCCTCACAGCACGGTGGTGTAGTGGTTAACACTGTCTCCTGTGTCAGTATTCCAATGTACAGTGTGTCCCCCCTACCAACCCCCCCCCCCCCCCCCCCACCTCCAATGTACAGCCCCACCCCACCTACCCAACCTCCCCCAATGCACAGTTTCTATGTCAAATGTATATACTCTTCTTCTGGATTTTTTTAGTATCACAAACAGTACTGTATTTGAAAATCTGGTATGTCATAAATGTATAGATGTAGCAGTACTGTCTATCTGTATGTCATGTGTGTCATATGATGAATTGAAAATGGGGGACCCTGATGGAAACAAGACGAAATTCTTTCTCAGGTCTGCATCCTCTTAACAATTGTATTTATTGAGCTGTACTGTACTGTACCCATTCTGCAATCTGTTAATAAACTTTTCAATCAATCAATCAATCAATCCTCACAGCACAGTGGTGTAGTGGTTAACACTGTCTCCCCCTAGTGGTACGGTGGTGTAGTGGTTAACACTGTCTCCTCACAGCACGGTGGTGTAGTGGTTAACACTCTCTCCTCACAGGTGGTGTAGTGGTTAACACTGTCTCCTCACAGGATGGTGGTGTAGTGGTTAACAATGTCTCCTCACAGCACGGTGGTGTAGTGGTTAACACTGTCTCCTCAAGGCACAGTGGTGTAGTGGTTAACACTGTCTCCTCACAGCACGGTGGTGTAGTGGTTAACACTGTCTCCCACAGCACGATGGTGTAGTGGTTAACACTGTCTGCTCACAGCACGGTGGTGTAGTGGTTAACACTGTCTCCTCACAGCACGGTGGTGTAGTGGTTAACACTGTCTCCTCACAGCATGGTGGTGTAGTGGTTAACACTATCTCCTCACAGCATGGTGGTGTAGTGGTTAACACTGTCTCCTCACAGCACGGTGGTGTAGTGGTTAACACTGTCTCCTCACATCACAGTGGTGTAGTGGTTAACACTGTCTCCTCACAGCACGGTGGTGTAGTGGTTAACACTGTCTCCTCACAGCACGGTGGTGTAGTGGTTAACACTGTCTCCTCACAGCATGGTGGTGTAGTGGTTAACACTGTCCTCAGAGCACGGTGGGGTAGTGGTTAACACTGTCTCCTCACAGCGCGGTGGTGTAGTGGTTAACACTGTCTCCTCACAGCATGGTGGTGTAGTGGTTAACACTGTCTCCTCACAGCACGGTGGTGTAGTGGTTAACACTGTCTCCTCACATCACAGTGGTGTAGTGGTTAACATTGTCTCCTCACATCACAGTGGTGTAGTGGTTAACACTGTCTCCTCACATCACAGTGGTGTAGTGGTTAACACTGTCCTCACAGCACAGTGGTGTAGTGGTTAACACTGTCTCCTCACAGCACGGTGGTGTAGTGGTTAACACTGTCTCCCCCTAGTGGCATGGTGGTGTAGTGGTTAACAGGGTCTCCTCACAGCACGGTGGTGTAGTGGTTAACACTGTCTCCTCACAGCACGGTGGTGTAGTGGTTAACACTGTCTCCTCACAGCATGGTGGTGTAGTGGTTAACACTTACTCCTCACAGCACGGTGGTGTAGTGGTTAACACTGTCTCCTCACAGCACGGTGGTGTAGTGGTTAACAATGTCTCCTCACGGCACGGTGGTGTAGTGGTTAACACTGTCTCCTCACAGCACGGTGGTGTAGTGGTTAACAATGTCTCCTCACGGCACGGTGGTGTAGTGGTTAACACTGTCTCCTCACGGCACGGTGGTGTAGTGGTTAACACTGTCTCCTCACAGCACGGTGGTGTAGTGGTTAACACTGTCTCCTCACAGCACGGTGGTGTAGTTGTTAACACTGTCTCCTCACAGCACGGTGGTGTAGTGGTTAACACTGTCTCCTCAAGGCACGGTGGTGTATCACGTCTCATGGCTTCTCATATCATTGTTATGCCGATGATACTCAACTCTTCCTCTCCTTCCCTCCCTCAGATATCCACGTCTCTGAGCGGATCTCGGCCTGTCTGTCCGACATCTCCGCCTGGATGACGACCAACCACCTCAAACTGAACCTAAGCAAAACAGAATTGCTCCACCTGCCGGCCAAATCCTCCCCCCTGACCGACCTCTCCATCACAGTCGAGAATGCAGCTGTGACCACGTCCCCGACCGCCAAGAACCTTGGTGTTGTCCTTGACGACCAGTTGAACTTCTCTGCTCACATCGCAGCGACAACCAGAACCTGCAGATTCCTCCTGAGCAACGTCAGAAGGATACGCCCCTTCCTGACAAAAGAAGCCACCCAACTCCTCGTCCAATCAACAGTCATCTCCCGCCTCGACTACTGCAACGCACTGCTAGCTGGCCTCCCGGCCACTGCCACCAAGCCTCTTCAACTCATTCAGAATGCAGCGGCCCGCCTGATATCAAACCTACCGAAGTCGGCCCATGTCACCCCACTTCTTAGGGACCTGCACTGGCTCCCCATTGCTGCACGTATCCGCTTCAAGGCCCTCGACCTAGCATACCGTGCAGCAAAGGGAACCGCTTCCGCCTACCTCCGGTCAATGGTCTCTAACTACACACCCTCAAGACCCCTACGCTCTGCATCTTCTGGCCGCCTCAGACCTACTCCTATCCAAGCTCCCGGAGGGTCATCAAAGAGAAGCCGCCTATTCTCAGTCCTTGCCCCACAATGGTGGAATGAACTACCCATCCCAGTTAGGACAGCCGAATCCCGTCCAATCTTTCGCCGTCGACTAAAGACTCACTTCTTCAACCACTATCTGAAATGATTAAAAAAAATAAAAAATCTAACCCTGACTAACCGTACTGTCATGCACTTGTCCTAATAAACTAACCTACACTGTAACACGCAACACTTGATGAACATTGTTACTCAGCTGATAGAGTTGTACCCTTCTTGCTGTCTTGTCGTACAGAACTTGTAAGTCGCTTTGGATAAAAGCGTCAGCTAAATGACTAAATGTAAAATGTAAATGTGTAGTGGTTAACACTGTCTCCTCACAGCACGGTGCTGTAGTGGTTAACACTGTCTCCTCAAGGCACGGTGGTGTAGTGGTTAAAACTGTCTCCTCACAGCACGGTGGTGTAGTGGTTAACACTGTCTCCCACAGCACGATGGTGTAGTGGTTAACACTGTCTGCTCACAGCACGGTGGTGTAGTGGTTAACACTGTCTCCTCACAGCACGGTGGTGTAGTGGTTAACACTGTCTCCTCACAGCACGGTGGTGTAGTGGTTAACACTGTCTCCTCACAGCACGGTGGTGTAGTGGTTAACACTGTCTCCTCACAGCACGGTGGTGTAGTGGTTAACACTGTCTCCTCACATCACAGTGGTGTAGTGGTTAACACTGTCTCCTCACATCACAGTGGTGTAGTGGTTAACACTGTCCTCACAGCATGGTGGGGTAGTGGTTAACACTGTCTCCTCACAGCACGGTGGTGTAGTGGTTAACACTGTCTCCTCACAGCATGGTGGTGTAGTGGTTAACACTGTCTCCTCACAGCATGGTGGTGTAGTGGTTAACACTGTCTCCTCACATCACAGTGGTGTAGTGGTTAACACTGTCTCCTCACATCACAGTGGTGTAGTGGTTAACACTGTCCTCACAGCACGGTGGTGTAGTGGTTAACACTGTCTCCTCACAGCACGGTGGTGTAGTCCCTTAGGAGTCTAACCTCAAGAGCTCCTCCTCCTGAGAATTTCCCCCTCTTTTTTTGTTACATAATATAAAATTACAGATTCATACCTTCAAAGTAAGCCACCAATTGTAAAATTTGAGCCGATAGTTTTCAATCAATGTCCTATCAAACATTCTGGTACAGTCATTACCAATTTGCAGCAGGAGCCTCTGAAGAGAATTCAGTGAATTCAGCTAATGATAAGGGAACTACACTCCTTCCCAGAATGCAATGTGATGTCAATGTCAATGTCACTAGACCAATTCTCACCATGAAACAAAGGCCCAGCAGGGAACAATTACAGCTGAATGGGGGTATAGTGTGACTGATCAATACAGGCAGGCCTACAGCAACACACACTTTGATTTGATGCCATGCATACACACACACTAGATAGACAGAGGTTTAGATATTTAGATAGATATATAATAGTATAGTAATATAATAGAAAGAGAGAGAGAGAGATAGAAAGAAAGAAAGAAAGAAAGAAAGAAAGAAAGAAAGAAAGAAAGAAAGAAAGAAAGAAAGAAAGAAAGAAAGAAAGAAAGAAAGAAAGAAAGAAAGAAAGAAAGAAAGAAACAGAGAGAGAGACATTTATAATAATAATAATAATAATTATTATTATTATTAAATAGAATCATTTTCTATAGGCTTGCCGTGGTAGTCAGTGATACTGGTGTCATTCTGTGTTCAGGCTTCCATACTTATTGAAAAAAATGCTCATATCCAAAAGTATTAGATAGATATAGGTCATACATGTAGGTATGCATTTGGTTACACACACACACAGAAGTAGTCTCAGACCGGGAGTAGTCTCAGAGAGGGATTTACAGAGGAGAGATGGAGGGAGAGAGAGGGAGATAGGGAGATATAGATAGAGAGAGGGAGAGAGAGAGGGAGAGATAGAGGGAGAGATATATATATATATATATATAGAGAGAGAGATTTTTTTTAGATTTTTATAAAAAAACTTTATTTATTTACACACCAATACTACACTTTAAACAACCAAAAACAAAACAAAAAACTCACACCTCAACAAAACCAAAAACGAGAGAAAAGAAAACAACCACAAACTCCAACAACACAACCAGGTAACCACACAAAAAAAAATACCTATGGTATATTCACATGAAAACATCACAGAAGGCCAAAACGTCATCCACCACCGAGCAAATAACCTCCTCATAACACCACTGTTCCACAAAAGTATCTACATTTTTCATCTCCTTATAGAACCTAAAATCTATCCAGACCCTTGCCCTTACCAATGCTGAAAACACACTGGTCAACTCCTGAAACACTTCACCCTCGATTTTGCTCTTTCTTGTAAGGTAAATTGCCAATTTTGCTTCACCCAGCAGGAAATTCAACAGTTTCCACTTAAAACCATTGCTTCTTCTGTACCCAGCTCCAAATATAAAAACAGCCTTGGACCACTCCACGTTAAAAGACAAAAACAGGATTCTTAATGTATCAAATAAAAACTCAAGCCTCCCACACTCTAAAAAACAATGGAAAATATTTTCCACACAACCACAGAAAGGACATTCATTTGAAACATTAGGATTCACAACCGAAATAAAAGCATTTATTATTTATTTATAACAGCACCATGGAGAATCCTCCACTGTAAATCCCCAGTCCTTTTTTTTGATGGGAGTTTATACAAAGCTCTCCATCCCGGACTTAAAACACAGTCCACATCAAAATGTTTTCTCCACACAGAGTCCTCTCTCCCATTTAGCTTTCCCGCGTTGAGAGCTTTAACACAACAGTTGTAAATAACTTTACCACCGACAGTATAAAAATCCAGTCCTTTCGAACCTGTTTCATCCAAAAGGCATCCAGAACAACCATTAATATCAGTATAAAGTTCCACTTCAGGAAAAGGGTCCTCTTCATCTGGGATCTCCTCCCCCGCACAGTACATCCTCAAAAGTTCGAAATCTTCCGACGACAGTCTTTCAGCCCACCGTTTTAAAATATAATCCATTTTTCGAACTGAGTTCAGACCCAGCAGTTTAGCCACAGCATGACCATCCTCTAACCTTGGCCCAGCTATATCCACGATTTTCCCCAGCGTGAGTATACCGTTTTTGCACAGTATATGTCTGAGTCCTGGTGTCGAACTGTCCGTAACATCCAATCTTGCCCCTCCAACAAGAGGTTCTCCCAACAACCAATACAATGAAAGAGCAGATTCAGACACTTTTCTTTTAAATAAATTCCATGCTTTAAAAACCCCTTTGTAAAATGGAGACAGTTCTGACAAACTTAACACACGACCATCCATTAAAAACAAACCAGCATCAACACCGAAACCATTTGCCCTCCTTAAAATCACACTTGCAACATTCCTCCACACAAGAATATTACCTGCATAAGTGAGGTACTTTTGTACAAACTGAAGACGGAAAGTAGCCATCCTACTCTCTAAATGTATTAACCCTTGCCCCCCCTCATCCTTAGGCAAAAACAGAACAGCTTGAGGTACCCAGTGTAACTTGTCCCAAAAAAAATCCACTAGAATAGCTTGCACGCTTTTTAACAATCCACTAGGTGGCTCCATACAGGCCAAACGATGCCATAGTACAGAGGCTACCAAATTGTTTATTATCAACACCCTTCCTCTGTAGGACATCTTTGGTAACAACCACTTCCATTTATCTACTCTTCCTTTCATCTTTTCCATTATCCCTTCCCAATTCTTCTTTACTGTTACCTCATCACCTAAAAAAATTCCCAGATACTTGATACCCCCTCTTTTCCATCTTAAGCCCCCTGACAAGACTGTTAAACCACCAGACCACTTCCCCACTGCTAAAGCCTCGCTCTTTCCCCAATTTACCCTTGCCATTGTTAAAAAACTAAAATCACTAACACATTCCCCTAGAACATTAACATCCTTTTGATGTGTGACCAGGATTAAAACATCATCAGCATATGCAGATAAAATCTGCGCATTTTTCAAACCTGGTAAAACCAGACCGGAGATACCAGCCCGTATCCTACACAGTAGAGGTTCAATTGAAATAGCGTACAACATTCCAGACAAAGGACACCCTTGCCTAACCCCACGTTCTACAATGAACGGAGCACTCAACCCCCCATTTATCTTCAATACACTCTCAATGTCCCGGTACAAAACTTTGATCATAGCTATAAGACCCGGGTTGAGACCAAAACGCTCCAAAATCTTCCAAAGATAGAGGTGCTCAACCCTGTCAAAAGCTTTTTCTTGGTCCAATGAAATAAAACCAACATCTAAACCCAAAGAACTAGAGACATCCAAAACATCCCTAACTAGAGACACATTGTCTGTAATGGATCTGCCAGGCACACAGTAGGTTTGATCCTTATGTATGATTTCCCCAATCACCTCCCTGAGTCTGTTGGCCAGGGCTTTCGACAGAAGCTTGTAATCCGTGCAGAGAATCGCAACAGGCCGCCAGTTCTTAATGTCTTGCAGATCTCCTTTCTTGGGTAACAAAGTTATCACCGCTCTCCTGCAGCTCAAAGGCAATGACATTTCCTCAAAACTCTCATTGAGCACCTCCAGCAGATCTTCACCCATCTCCTCCCAGAAAGCTTTGTAAAATTCAATGGTCAGTCCATCAATGCCATGGGCTTTCCCCCCCTCCATTCCCTGCAGTGCATTGTATAGTTCATTCAGACTCAGAGGGTCCCCAAGACCGGTATTCTCTTCCTCAGAGATCTTTGGAAGACCATCACAAAAAGAAGCAAACAACAGTTCATTCTCCTTATATTCACTCTTATACAACCGTGAATAAAAACTCACAGCTTCATTCCGAATCTCTCCGTCCTCTATTAGCTCTCGTCCTTCAGCCGTACGCAAAGTGTGCAGAAAACGTCTATGCCCATTCTTCTTTTCCATACCAAAAAAAAAACTGGAAGGTGCATCCATCAAGTTAGCACTTTGGAACCTCGACCGAACCAATGCACCCTGTGCCTGCATGCCTAGCAGATCCTTAAGCATATTTTTCTTGGATTTTAGAACCTCAAAATATCCCTGACTCCGTATGGGCTCAAACATATTCTGAAGGCCCTCAATCTCAGCCTCTAGATCCCTCATTGACCTTGTAATGCCCCGTGTGACATTAAGAGTGTATTGCTGACACAACTGTTTAATTTGAACTTTCCCCCAGTCCCACCACTGCCTCAGGGACAAAAAATCCTCTTTTTCACCCCTAAACCTTTTCCAAAAAAAAATAAAAGTCTCCTTAAAATTAACATCACACAGTAATGTGGAGTTAAAATGCCAATAAGCACTCTTTGGTTTTACCCTTGAAATAAAAACATCACTTAAAACCAACGAATGATCAGTAAAACCCACCGGCATAATTTTACACATCTTAACAACTCCACAATGATGTTTAAAACAATAAAACCTATCCAACCTAGCTAAAGAAAAAACATTTTCTCTAACATGAGTCCAAGTATACTGTCTCTTGTTGTCATTTAACCTTCTCCAAATGTCCACAAGATCATGCGTCTCTACTATTCGATTTAAAATCCTCTGCGATTCTCTGTGAGGTTCAAAATGGTTCCTGTCTAAAAAATTATTCTGAGTGCAATTAAAATCACCACCCAGAAATAAAAAATCATCAGAATTACAACTCCTCAGAGTGTCATTGAGCTCATTTAAAAACAAAGCTCTCTCTGAACCAACCACGGGCGCATAAATATTAATAAAAAGCATAGTACGCCTTTCAAACTTGGCTGTTACTACCATCAGTCTCCCCCCCACTTTCAACTGTATATCAAAAGACAAAGGTACAAACCGTTTTGAAAATAAAATGCCAATCCCCCCACTCACTGAGGTCAGGGAGTTTAAAAACACCTCACCCTTCCATTCTGTATTCCAGTCTGTTTCATTTGACATATCACTATGCGTTTCCTGCACAAACATAACATCAATGCTTTTCACTTTGATCATTTCATACAACAGAGCTCTTTTCTTTATGTCCCTTGCCCCATTCAAATTCAACGTGGCCACTCTAAAATTACTGCTCATAAAAAGAAAAGAGTAAAACACCCACGTGAACAAAATCACCAAAACAACAAAACTATACCAATTCCCCCCCATCATCATCTTCTTTGTTGAGGTCCTTCTTAACCCCCTGTACCAAAAAACTCAACCGGTAAAGGGACACCTTAAAATGTCCATCCCCAATTGACAACACACCGGTCCTTTCAATTGGGACCTGAGATAAGAAAAACAGTGAGGTCAAGGAGCAAAAAAAAACACTCTCTCCATAACAATGTCTCCTCACAGCACGGTGGTGTAGTGGTTAACACTGTCTCCTCACAGCACGGTGGTGTAGTGGTTAACACTGTCTCCTCACAGCACGGTGGTGTAGTGGTTAACACTGTCTCCTCACAGCACGGTGGTGTAGTGGTTAACACTGTCTCCTCACAGCACGGTGGTGTAGTGGTTAACACTGTCTCCTCATGGCATGGTGGTGTAGTGGTTAACACTGTCTCCTCACACCACAGTGGTGTAGTGGTTAACAATGTCTCCTCACAGCACGGTGGTGTAGTGGTTAACACTGTCTCCTCACAGCACGGTGGTGTAGTGGTTAACAATGTCTCCTCACGGCACGGTGGTGTAGTGGTTAACACTGTCTCCTCACGGCACGGTGGTGTAGTGGTTAACACGGTCTCCTCACACCACAGTGGTGTAGTGGTTAACACTGTCTCCTCACAGCACGATGGTGTAGTGGTTAACAATGTCTCCTCCCAGCACGGTGGTGTAGTGGTTAACACTGTCTCCTCACAGCACGGTGGTGTAGTGGTTAACACAGCACGGTGGTGTAGTGGTTAACACTGTCTCCTCACAGCATGGTTGTGTAGTGGCTAACACTGTCTCCTCACGGCATGGTGGTGTAGTGGTTAACACTGTCTCCTCACAGCACAGTGGTGTAGTGGTTAACACTGTCTCCTCACAGCACGGTGGTGTAGTGGTTAACACTGTCACCTCACAGCACGGTGGTGTAGTGGTTAACACTGTCTCCTCACAGCACAGTGGTGTAGTGGTTAACACTGTCTCCCCCTAGTGGTACGGTGGTGTAGTGGTTAACACTGTCTCCTCACAGCACGGTGGTGTAGTGGTTAACACTCTCTCCTCACAGGTGGTGTAGTGGTTAACACTGTCTCCTCACAGGATGGTGGGGTAGTGGTTAACACTGTCTCCTCAAGGCACAGTGGTGTAGTGGTTAACACTGTCTCCTCACAGCACGGTGGTGTAGTGGTTAACACTGTCTCCTCACAGCACGGTGGTGTAGTGGTTAACACTGTCTCCCACAGCACGATGGTGTAGTGGTTAACACTGTCTCCTCACAGCACGGTGGTGTAGTGGTTAACACTGTCTCCTCACAGCACGGTGGTGTAGTGGTTAACACTGTCTCCTCACAGCATGGTGGTGTAGTGGTTAACACTGTCTCCTCACAGCACGGTGGTGTAGTGGTTAACACTGTCTCCTCACAGCACGGTGGTGTAGTGGTTAACACTGTCTCCTCACATCACAGTGGTGTAGTGGTTAACACTGTCTCCTCACATCACAGTGGTGTAGTGGTTAACACTGTCCTCACAGCACTGTGGGGTAGTGGTTAACACTGTCTCCTCACAGCGCGGTGGTGTAGTGGTTAACACTGTCTCCTCACAGCATGGTGGTGTAGTGGTTAACACTGTCTCCTCACAGCACGGTGGTGTAGTGGTTAACACTGTCTCCTCACATCACAGTGGTGTAGTGGTTAACACTGTCTCCTCACATCACAGTGGTGTAGTGGTTAACACTGTCCTCACAGCACGGTGGTGTAGTGGTTAACACTGTCTCCTCACAGCACGGTGGTGTAGTGGTTAACACTGTCTCCCCCTAGTGGAACGGTGGTGTAGTGGTTAACAGGGTCTCCTCACAGCACGGTGGTGTAGTGGTTAACACTGTCTCCTCACAGCACGGTGGTGTAGTGGTTAACACTGTCTCCTCACAGCACGGTGGTGTAGTGGTTAACACTGTCTCCTCACAGCACGGTGGTGTAGTGGTTAACACTGTCTCCTCACAGCACGGTGGTGTAGTGGTTAACAATGTCTCCTCACGGCACGGTGGTGTAGTGGTTAACACTGTCACCTCACAGCATGGTGGTGTAGTGGTTAACACTGTCTCCTCACACCACAGTGGTTTAGTGGTTAACAATGTCTCCTCACAGCACAGTGGTGTAGTGGTTAACACTGTCTCCTCACAGCACGGTGGTGTAGTGGTTAACAATGTCTCCTCACGGCACGGTGGTGTAGTGGTTAACACTGTCTCCTCACGGCACGGTGGTGTAGTGGTTAACACTGTCTCCTCATGGCACAGTGGTGTAGTGGTTAACACTGTCTCCTCACAGCACGGTGGAGTAGTGGTTAACAATGTCTCCTCACAGCACGGTGGTGTAGTGGTTAACACTGTCTCCTCACAGCACGGTGGTGTAGTGGTTAACACTGTCTCCTCACAGCACGGTTGTGTAGTGGTTAACACTGTCTCCTCACGGCATGGTGGTGTAGTGGTTAACATTGTCTCCTCACAGCACGGTGGTGTAGTGGTTAACACTGTCTCCTGTGTCAGTATTCCAATGTACAGTGTGTGTCCCCTACCAACCCCCCCCCCCCCCACCTCCAATGTACAGCCCCACCCCACCTACCCAACCTCCCCCAATGCACAGTTTCTATGTCAAATGTATATACTCTTCTTCTGGATTTTTTTAGTATCACAAACAGTACTATATTTGAAAATCTGGTATGTCATAAATGTATAGATGTAGCAGTACTGTCTATCTGTATGTCATGTGTGTCATATGATGAATTGAAAATGGGGGACCCTGATGGAAACAAGATGAAAGTCTTTCTCAGGTCTGCATCCTCTTAACAATTGTATGTATTGAGCTGTACTGTACTGTACCCATTCTGCAATCTGTTAATAAACTTTTCAATCAATCAATCAATCAATCCTCACAGCACAGTGGTGTAGTGGTTAACACTGTCTCCCCCTAGTGGTACGGTGGTGTAGTGGTTAACACTGTCTCCTCACAGCACGGTGGTGTAGTGGTTAACACTCTCTCCTCACAGGTGGTGTAGTGGTTAACACTGTCTCCTCACAGGATGGTGGTGTAGTGGTTAACACTGTCTCCTCACAGCACGGTGGTGTAGTGGTTAACACTGTCTCCTCAAGGCACAGTGGTGTAGTGGTTAACACTGTCTCCTCACAGCACGGTGGTGTAGTGGTTAACACTGTCTCCTCACAGCACGGTGGTGTAGTGGTTAACACTGTCTCCCACAGCACGATGGTGTAGTGGTTAACACTGTCTGCTCACAGCACGGTGGTGTAGTGGTTAACACTGTCTCCTCACAGCACGGTGGTGTAGTGGTTAACACTGTCTCCTCACAGCATGGTGGTGTAGTGGTTAACACTATCTCCTCACAGCACGGTGGTGTAGTGGTTAACACTGTCTCCTCACAGCACGGTGGTGTAGTGGTTAACACTGTCTCCTCACAGCACGGTGGTGTAGTGGTTAACACTGTCTCCTCACAGCACGGTGGTGTAGTGGTTAACACTGTCTCCTCACAGCACGGTGGTGTAGTGGTTAACAATGTCTCCTCACGGCACGGTGGTGTAGTGGTTAACACTGTCACCTCACAGCATGGTGGTGTAGTGGTTAACACTGTCTCCTCACACCACAGTGGTTTAGTGGTTAACAATGTCTCCTCACAGCACAGTGGTGTAGTGGTTAACACTGTCTCCTCACAGCACGGTGGTGTAGTGGTTAACAATGTCTCCTCACGGCATGGTGGTGTAGTGGTTAACACTGTCTCCTCACGGCACGGTGGTGTAGTGGTTAACACTGTCTCCTCATGGCACAGTGGTGTAGTGGTTAACACTGTCTCCTCACAGCACGGTGGAGTAGTGGTTAACAATGTCTCCTCACAGCACGGTGGTGTAGTGGTTAACACTGTCTCCTCACAGCACGGTGGTGTAGTGGTTAACACTGTCTCCTCACAGCACGGTTGTGTAGTGGTTAACACTGTCTCCTCACGGCATGGTGGTGTAGTGGTTAACATTGTCTCCTCACAGCACGGTGGTGTAGTGGTTAACACTGTCTCCTGTGTCAGTATTCCAATGTACAGTGTGTGTCCCCTACCAACCCCCCCCCCCCACCTCCAATGTACAGCCCCACCCCACCTACCCAACCTCCCCCAATGCACAGTTTCTATGTCAAATGTATATACTCTTCTTCTGGATTTTTTTAGTATCACAAACAGTACTATATTTGAAAATCTGGTATGTCATAAATGTATAGATGTAGCAGTACTGTCTATCTGTATGTCATGTGTGTCATATGATGAATTGAAAATGGGGGACCCTGATGGAAACAAGATGAAAGTCTTTCTCAGGTCTGCATCCTCTTAACAATTGTATGTATTGAGCTGTACTGTACTGTACCCATTCTGCAATCTGTTAATAAACTTTTCAATCAATCAATCAATCAATCCTCACAGCACAGTGGTGTAGTGGTTAACACTGTCTCCCCCTAGTGGTACGGTGGTGTAGTGGTTAACACTGTCTCCTCACAGCACGGTGGTGTAGTGGTTAACACTCTCTCCTCACAGGTGGTGTAGTGGTTAACACTGTCTCCTCACAGGATGGTGGTGTAGTGGTTAACACTGTCTCCTCACAGCACGGTGGTGTAGTGGTTAACACTGTCTCCTCAAGGCACAGTGGTGTAGTGGTTAACACTGTCTCCTCACAGCACGGTGGTGTAGTGGTTAACACTGTCTCCTCACAGCACGGTGGTGTAGTGGTTAACACTGTCTCCCACAGCACGATGGTGTAGTGGTTAACACTGTCTGCTCACAGCACGGTGGTGTAGTGGTTAACACTGTCTCCTCACAGCACGGTGGTGTAGTGGTTAACACTGTCTCCTCACAGCATGGTGGTGTAGTGGTTAACACTATCTCCTCACAGCACGGTGGTGTAGTGGTTAACACTGTCTCCTCACAGCATGGTGGTGTAGTGATTAACACTGTCCTCAGAGCACGGTGGGGTAGTGGTTAACACTGTCTCCTCACAGCGCGGTGGTGTAGTGGTTAACACTGTCTCCTCACAGCATGGTGGTGTAGTGGTTAACACTGTCTCCTCACAGCACGGTGGTGTAGTGGTTAACACTGTCTCCTCACATCACAGTGGTGTAGTGGTTAACACTGTCTCCTCACATCACAGTGGTGTAGTGGTTAACACTGTCTCCTCACATCACAGTGGTGTAGTGGTTAACACTGTCCTCACAGCACAGTGGTGTAGTGGTTAACACTGTCTCCTCACAGCACGGTGGTGTAGTGGTTAACACTGTCTCCCCCTAGTGGCACGGTGGTGTAGTGGTTAACAGGGTCTCCTCACAGCACGGTGGTGTAGTGGTTAACACTGTCTCCTCACAGCACGGTGGTGTAGTGGTTAACACTGTCTCCTCACAGCATGGTGGTGTAGTGGTTAACACTGTCTCCTCACAGCACGGTGGTGTAGTGGTTAACACTGTCTCCCACAGCACGATGGTGTAGTGGTTAACACTGTCTCCTCACAGCACGGTGGTGTAGTGGTTAACACTGTCTCCTCACAGCACGGTGGTGTAGTGGTTAACACTGTCTCCTCACAGCATGGTGGTGTAGTGGTTAACACTGTCTCCTCACAGCACGGTGGTGTAGTGGTTAACACTGTCTCCTCACAGCACGGTGGTGTAGTGGTTAACACTGTCTCCTCACATCACAGTGGTGTAGTGGTTAACACTGTCTCCTCACATCACAGTGGTGTAGTGGTTAACACTGTCCTCACAGCACTGTGGGGTAGTGGTTAACACTGTCTCCTCACAGCGCGGTGGTGTAGTGGTTAACACTGTCTCCTCACAGCATGGTGGTGTAGTGGTTAACACTGTCTCCTCACAGCACGGTGGTGTAGTGGTTAACACTGTCTCCTCACATCACAGTGGTGTAGTGGTTAACACTGTCTCCTCACATCACAGTGGTGTAGTGGTTAACACTGTCCTCACAGCACGGTGGTGTAGTGGTTAACACTGTCTCCTCACAGCACGGTGGTGTAGTGGTTAACACTGTCTCCCCCTAGTGGAACGGTGGTGTAGTGGTTAACAGGGTCTCCTCACAGCACGGTGGTGTAGTGGTTAACACTGTCTCCTCACAGCACGGTGGTGTAGTGGTTAACACTGTCTCCTCACAGCACGGTGGTGTAGTGGTTAACACTGTCTCCTCACAGCACGGTGGTGTAGTGGTTAACACTGTCTCCTCACAGCACGGTGGTGTAGTGGTTAACAATGTCTCCTCACGGCACGGTGGTGTAGTGGTTAACACTGTCACCTCACAGCATGGTGGTGTAGTGGTTAACACTGTCTCCTCACACCACAGTGGTTTAGTGGTTAACAATGTCTCCTCACAGCACAGTGGTGTAGTGGTTAACACTGTCTCCTCACAGCACGGTGGTGTAGTGGTTAACAATGTCTCCTCACGGCACGGTGGTGTAGTGGTTAACACTGTCTCCTCACGGCACGGTGGTGTAGTGGTTAACACTGTCTCCTCATGGCACAGTGGTGTAGTGGTTAACACTGTCTCCTCACAGCACGGTGGTGTAGTGGTTAACAATGTCTCCTCACAGCACGGTGGTGTAGTGGTTAACACTGTCTCCTCACAGCACGGTGGTGTAGTGGTTAACACTGTCTCCTCACAGCACGGTTGTGTAGTGGTTAACACTGTCTCCTCACGGCATGGTGGTGTAGTGGTTAACATTGTCTCCTCACAGCACGGTGGTGTAGTGGTTAACACTGTCTCCTGTGTCAGTATTCCAATGTACAGTGTGTCCCCCCTACCAACCCCCCCCCCCCCCACCTCCAATGTACAGCCCCACCCCACCTACCCAACCTCCCCCAATGCACAGTTTCTATGTCAAATGTATATACTCTTCTTCTGGATTTTTTTAGTATCACAAACAGTACTATATTTGAAAATCTGGTATGTCATAAATGTATAGATGTAGCAGTACTGTCTATCTGTATGTCATGTGTGTCATATGATGAATTGAAAATGGGGGACCCTGATGGAAACAAGATGAAAGTCTTTCTCAGGTCTGCATCCTCTTAACAATTGTATGTATTGAGCTGTACTGTACTGTACCCATTCTGCAATCTGTTAATAAACTTTTCAATCAATCAATCAATCAATCCTCACAGCACAGTGGTGTAGTGGTTAACACTGTCTCCCCCTAGTGGTACGGTGGTGTAGTGGTTAACACTGTCTCCTCACAGCATGGTGGTGTAGTGGTTAACACTGTCTCCTCACAGCACGGTGGTGTAGTGGTTAACACTGTCTCCTCACATCACAGTGGTGTAGTGGTTAACACTGTCTCCTCACATCACAGTGGTGTAGTGGTTAACACTGTCCTCACAGCACGGTGGTGTAGTGGTTAACACTGTCTCCTCACAGCACGGTGGTGTAGTGGTTAACACTGTCTCCCCCTAGTGGAACGGTGGTGTAGTGGTTAACAGGGTCTCCTCACAGCACGGTGGTGTAGTGGTTAACACTGTCTCCTCACAGCACGGTGGTGTAGTGGTTAACACTGTCTCCTCACAGCACGGTGGTGTAGTGGTTAACACTGTCTCCTCACAGCACGGTGGTGTAGTGGTTAACACTGTCTCCTCACAGCACGGTGGTGTAGTGGTTAACAATGTCTCCTCACGGCACGGTGGTGTAGTGGTTAACACTGTCACCTCACAGCATGGTGGTGTAGTGGTTAACACTGTCTCCTCACACCACAGTGGTTTAGTGGTTAACAATGTCTCCTCACAGCACAGTGGTGTAGTGGTTAACACTGTCTCCTCACAGCACGGTGGTGTAGTGGTTAACAATGTCTCCTCACGGCACGGTGGTGTAGTGGTTAACACTGTCTCCTCACGGCACGGTGGTGTAGTGGTTAACACTGTCTCCTCATGGCACAGTGGTGTAGTGGTTAACACTGTCTCCTCACAGCACGGTGGTGTAGTGGTTAACAATGTCTCCTCACAGCACGGTGGTGTAGTGGTTAACACTGTCTCCTCACAGCACGGTGGTGTAGTGGTTAACACTGTCTCCTCACAGCACGGTTGTGTAGTGGTTAACACTGTCTCCTCACGGCATGGTGGTGTAGTGGTTAACATTGTCTCCTCACAGCACGGTGGTGTAGTGGTTAACACTGTCTCCTGTGTCAGTATTCCAATGTACAGTGTGTCCCCCCTACCAACCCCCCCCCCCCCCCCCACCTCCAATGTACAGCCCCACCCCACCTACCCAACCTCCCCCAATGCACAGTTTCTATGTCAAATGTATATACTCTTCTTCTGGATTTTTTTAGTATCACAAACAGTACTATATTTGAAAATCTGGTATGTCATAAATGTATAGATGTAGCAGTACTGTCTATCTGTATGTCATGTGTGTCATATGATGAATTGAAAATGGGGGACCCTGATGGAAACAAGATGAAAGTCTTTCTCAGGTCTGCATCCTCTTAACAATTGTATGTATTGAGCTGTACTGTACTGTACCCATTCTGCAATCTGTTAATAAACTTTTCAATCAATCAATCAATCAATCCTCACAGCACAGTGGTGTAGTGGTTAACACTGTCTCCCCCTAGTGGTACGGTGGTGTAGTGGTTAACACTGTCTCCTCACAGCACGGTGGTGTAGTGGTTAACACTCTCTCCTCACAGGTGGTGTAGTGGTTAACACTGTCTCCTCACAGGATGGTGGTGTAGTGGTTAACACTGTCTCCTCACAGCACGGTGGTGTAGTGGTTAACACTGTCTCCTCAAGGCACAGTGGTGTAGTGGTTAACACTGTCTCCTCACAGCACGGTGGTGTAGTGGTTAACACTGTCTCCTCACAGCACGGTGGTGTAGTGGTTAACACTGTCTCCCACAGCACGATGGTGTAGTGGTTAACACTGTCTGCTCACAGCACGGTGGTGTAGTGGTTAACACTGTCTCCTCACAGCACGGTGGTGTAGTGGTTAACACTGTCTCCTCACAGCATGGTGGTGTAGTGGTTAACACTATCTCCTCACAGCACGGTGGTGTAGTGGTTAACACTGTCTCCTCACAGCACGGTGGTGTAGTGGTTAACACTGTCTCCTCACATCACAGTGGTGTAGTGGTTAACACTGTCTCCTCACATCACAGTGGTGTAGTGGTTAACACTGTCTCCTCACAGCACGGTGGTGTAGTGGTTAACACTGTCTCCTCACAGCACGGTGGTGTAGTGGTTAACACTGTCTCCTCACAGCATGGTGGTGTAGTGGTTAACACTGTCCTCAGAGCACGGTGGGGTAGTGGTTAACACTGTCTCCTCACAGCGCGGTGGTGTAGTGGTTAACACTGTCTCCTCACAGCATGGTGGTGTAGTGGTTAACACTGTCTCCTCACAGCACGGTGGTGTAGTGGTTAACACTGTCTCCTCACATCACAGTGGTGTAGTGGTTAACACTGTCTCCTCACATCACAGTGGTGTAGTGGTTAACACTGTCTCCTCACATCACAGTGGTGTAGTGGTTAACACTGTCCTCACAGCACAGTGGTGTAGTGGTTAACACTGTCTCCTCACAGCACGGTGGTGTAGTGGTTAACACTGTCTCCCCCTAGTGGCACGGTGGTGTAGTGGTTAACAGGGTCTCCTCACAGCACGGTGGTGTAGTGGTTAACACTGTCTCCTCACAGCACGGTGGTGTAGTGGTTAACACTGTCTCCTCACAGCATGGTGGTGTAGTGGTTAACACTGTCTCCTCACAGCACGGTGGTGTAGTGGTTAACACTGTCTCCTCACAGCACGGTGGTGTAGTGGTTAACAATGTCTCCTCACGGCACGGTGGTGTAGTGGTTAACACTGTCTCCTCACGGCACGGTGGTGTAGTGGTTAACACTGTCTCCTCACAGCACGGTGGTGTAGTGGTTAACACTGTCTCCTCACAGCACGGTGGTGTAGTGGTTAACACTGTCTCCTCACAGCACGGTGGTGTAGTGGTTAACACTGTCTCCTCAAGGCACGGTGGTGTATCACGTCTCATGGCTTCTCATATCATTGTTATGCCGATGATACGCAACTCTTCCTCTCCTTCCCTCCCTCAGATATCCACGTCTCTGAGCGGATCTCGGCCTGTCTGTCCGACATCTCCGCCTGGATGACGACCAACCACCTCAAACTGAACCTAAGCAAAACAGAATTGCTCCACCTGCCGGCCAAATCCTCCCCCCTGACCGACCTCTCCATCACAGTCGAGAATGCAGCTGTGACCACGTCCCCGACCGCCAAGAACCTTGGTGTTGTCCTTGACGACCAGTTGAACTTCTCTGCTCACATCGCAGCGACAACCAGAACCTGCAGATTCCTCCTGAGCAACGTCAGAAGGATACGCCCCTTCCTGACAAAAGAAGCCACCCAACTCCTCGTCCAATCAACAGTCATCTCCCGCCTCGACTACTGCAACGCACTGCTAGCTGGCCTCCCGGCCACTGCCACCAAGCCTCTTCAACTCATTCAGAATGCAGCGGCCCGCCTGATATCAAACCTACCGAAGTCGGCCCATGTCACCCCACTTCTTAGGGACCTGCACTGGCTCCCCATTGCTGCACGTATCCGCTTCAAGGCCCTCGACCTAGCATACCGTGCAGCAAAGGGAACCGCTCCCGCCTACCTCCGGTCAATGGTCTCTAACTACACACCCTCAAGACCCCTACGCTCTGCATCTTCTGGCCGCCTCAGACCTACTCCTATCCAAGCTCCCGGAGGGTCATCAAAGAGAAGCTGCCTATTCTCAGTCCTTGCCCCACAATGGTGGAATGAACTACCCATCCCAGTTAGGACAGCCGAATCCCGTCCAATCTTTCGCCGTCGACTAAAGACTCACTTCTTCAACCACTATCTGAAATGATTAAAAAAAATAAAAAATCTAACCCTGACTAACCTTACTGTCATGCACTTGTCCTAATAAACTAACCTACACTGTAACACGCAACACTTGATGAACATTGTTACTCAGCTGATAGAGTTGTACCCTTCTTGCTGTCTTGTCGTACAGAACTTGTAAGTCGCTTTGGATAAAAGCGTCAGCTAAATGACTAAATGTAAAATGTAAATGTGTAGTGGTTAACACTGTCTCCTCACAGCACGGTGGTGTAGTGGTTAACACTGTCTCCTCAAGGCACGGTGGTGTAGTGGTTAAAACTGTCTCCTCACAGCACGGTGGTGTAGTGGTTAACACTCTCTCCTCACAGGTGGTGTAGTGGTTAACACTGTCTCCTCACAGCACGGTGGTGTAGTGGTTAACACTGTCTCCTCACATCACAGTGGTGTAGTGGTTAACACTGTCTCCTCACATCACATTGGTGTAGTGGTTAACACTGTCTCCTCACAGCACGGTGGTGTAGTGGTTAACACTGTCTCCTCACAGCACGGTGGTGTAGTGGTTAACACTGTCTCCTCACAGCATGGTGGTGTAGTGGTTAACACTGTCCTCAGAGCACGGTGGGGTAGTGGTTAACACTGTCTCCTCACAGCGCGGTGGTGTAGTGGTTAACACTGTCTCCTCACAGCATGGTGGTGTAGTGGTTAACACTGTCTCCTCACAGCACGGTGGTGTAGTGGTTAACACTGTCTCCTCACATCACAGTGGTGTAGTGGTTAACACTGTCTCCTCACATCACAGTGGTGTAGTGGTTAACACTGTCTCCTCACATCACAGTGGTGTAGTGGTTAACACTGTCCTCACAGCACAGTGGTGTAGTGGTTAACACTGTCTCCTCACAGCACGGTGGTGTAGTGGTTAACACTGTCTCCCCCTAGTGGCACGGTGGTGTAGTGGTTAACAGGGTCTCCTCACAGCACGGTGGTGTAGTGGTTAACACTGTCTCCTCACAGCACGGTGGTGTAGTGGTTAACACTGTCTCCTCACAGCATGGTGGTGTAGTGGTTAACACTGTCTCCTCACAGCACGGTGGTGTAGTGGTTAACACTGTCTCCTCACAGCACGGTGGTGTAGTGGTTAACAATGTCTCCTCACGGCACGGTGGTGTAGTGGTTAACACTGTCTCCTCACGGCACGGTGGTGTAGTGGTTAACACTGTCTCCTCACAGCACGGTGGTGTAGTGGTTAACACTGTCTCCTCACAGCACGGTGGTGTAGTGGTTAACACTGTCTCCTCACAGCACGGTGGTGTAGTGGTTAACACTGTCTCCTCAAGGCACGGTGGTGTATCACGTCTCATGGCTTCTCATATCATTGTTATGCCGATGATACTCAACTCTTCCTCTCCTTCCCTCCCTCAGATATCCACGTCTCTGAGCGGATCTCGGCCTGTCTGTCCGACATCTCCGCCTGGATGACGACCAACCACCTCAAACTGAACCTAAGCAAAACAGAATTGCTCCACCTGCCGGCCAAATCCTCCCCCCTGACCGACCTCTCCATCACAGTCGAGAATGCAGCTGTGACCACGTCCCCGACCGCCAAGAACCTTGGTGTTGTCCTTGACGACCAGTTGAACTTCTCTGCTCACATCGCAGCGACAACCAGAACCTGCAGATTCCTCCTGAGCAACGTCAGAAGGATACGCCCCTTCCTGACAAAAGAAGCCACCCAACTCCTCGTCCAATCAACAGTCATCTCCCGCCTCGACTACTGCAACGCACTGCTAGCTGGCCTCCCGGCCACTGCCACCAAGCCTCTTCAACTCATTCAAAACGCAGCGGCCCGCCTGATATCAAACCTACCGAAGTCGGCCCATGTCACCCCACTTCTTAGGGACCTGCACTGGCTCCCCATTGCTGCACGTATCCGCTTCAAGACCCTCGACCTAGCATACCGTGCAGCAAAGGGAACCGCTCCCGCCTACCTCCGGTCAATGGTCTCTAACTACACACCCTCAAGACCCCTACGCTCTGCATCTTCTGGCCGCCTCAGACCTACTCCTATCCAAGCTCCCGGAGGGTCATCAAAGAGAAGCCGCCTATTCTCAGTCCTTGCCCCACAATGGTGGAATGAACTACCCATCCCAGTTAGGACAGCCGAATCCCGTCCAATCTTTCGCCGTCGACTAAAGACTCACTTCTTCAACCACTATCTGAAATGATTAAAAAAAATAAAAAATCTAACCCTGACTAACCTTACTGTCATGCACTTGTCCTAATAAACTAACCTACACTGTAACACGCAACACTTGATGAACATTGTTACTCAGCTGATAGAGTTGTACCCTTCTTGCTGTCTTGTCGTACAGAACTTGTAAGTCGCTTTGGATAAAAGCGTCAGCTAAATGACTAAATGTAAAATGTAAATGTGTAGTGGTTAACACTGTCTCCTCACAGCACGGTGGTGTAGTGGTTAACACTGTCTCCTCAAGGCACGGTGGTGTAGTGGTTAAAACTGTCTCCTCACAGCACAGTGGTGTAGTGGTTAACACTGTCTCCCACAGCACGATGGTGTAGTGGTTAACACTGTCTGCTCACAGCACGGTGGTGTAGTGGTTAACACTGTCTCCTCACAGCACGGTGGTGTAGTGGTTAACACTGTCTCCTCACAGCACGGTGGTGTAGTGGTTAACACTGTCTCCTCACAGCACGGTGGTGTAGTGGTTAACACTGTCTCCTCACAGCACGGTGGTGTAGTGGTTAACACTGTCTCCTCACATCACAGTGGTGTAGTGGTTAACACTGTCTCCTCACATCACAGTGGTGTAGTGGTTAACACTGTCCTCACAGCACGGTGGGGTAGTGGTTAACACTGTCTCCTCACAGCGCGGTGGTGTAGTGGTTAACACTGTCTCCTCACAGCATGGTGGTGTAGTGGTTAACACTGTCTCCTCACAGCATGGTGGTGTAGTGGTTAACACTGTCTCCTCACATCACAGTGGTGTAGTGGTTAACACAGTCTCCTCACATCACAGTGGTGTAGTGGTTAACACTGTCCTCACAGCACGGTGGTGTAGTGGTTAACACTGTCTCCTCACAGCACGGTGGTGTAGTCCCTTAGGAGTCTAACCTCAAGAGCTCCTCCTCCTGAAAATGTCCCCCTCTTTTTTTGTTACATAATATAAAATTACAGATTCATACCTTCAAAGTAAGCCATCAATTGTAAAATTTGAGCCGATAGTTTTCAATCAATGTCCTATCAAACATTCTGGTACAGTCATTACCAATTTGCAGCAGGAGCCTCTGAAGAGAATTCAGTGAATTCAGCTAATGATAAGGGAACTACACTCCTTCCCAGAATGCAATGTGATGTCAATGTCAATGTCACTAGACCAATTCACACCATGAAACCAAGGCCCAGCAGGGAACAATTACAGCTGAATGGGGGTATAGTGTGACTGATCAATACAGGCAGGCCTACAGCAACACACACTTTGATTTGATGCCATGCATACACACACACTAGATAGACAGAGGTTTAGATATTTAGATAGATATATAATAGTATAGTAATATAATAGAAAGAGAGAGAGAGAGAGAGATAGAAATAAAGAAAGAAAGAAAGAAAGAAAGAAAGAAAGAAAGAAAGAAAGAAAGAAAGAAAGAAAGAAAGAAAGAAAGAAAGAAAGAAAGAAAGAAAGAAAGAAAGAAAGAAAGAAAGAAAGAAAGAAAGAAACAGAGAGAGAGACATTTATAATAATAATAATAATTATTATTGTTATTATTAAATAGAATAATTTTCTATAGGCTTGCCGTGGTAGTCAGTGATACTGGTGTCATTCTGTGTTCAGGCTTCCATACTTATTGAAAAAAATGCTCATATCCAAAAGTATTAGATAGATATAGGTCATACATGTAGGTATGCATTTGGTTACACACACACACAGAAGTAGTCTCAGACCGGGAGTAGTCTCAGAGAGGGATTTACAGAGGAGAGATGGAGGGAGAGAGAGGGAGATAGGGAGATATAGATAGAGAGAGGGAGAGAGAGAGGGAGAGATAGAGGGAGAGAGATATATATATATAGAGAGAGATTTTTTTTTGATTTTTATAAAAAAAACTTTATTTATTTACACACCAATACTACACTTTAAACAACCAAAAACAAAACAAAAAACTCACACCTCAACAAAACCAAAAACGAGAGAAAAGAAAACAACCACAAACTCCAACAACACAACCAGGTAACCACACAAAAAAAAATACCTATGGTACATTCACATGAAAACATCACAGAAGGCCAAAACGTCATCCACCACCGAGCAAATAACCTCCTCATAACACCACTGTTCCACAAAAGTATCTACATTTTTCATCTCCTTATAGAACCTAAAATCTATCCAGACCCTTGCCCTTACCAATGCTGAAAACACACTGGTCAACTCCTGAAACACTTCACCCTCGATTTTGCTCTTTCTTGTAAAGTAAATTGCCAATTTTGCTTCACCCAGCAGGAAATTCAACAGTTTCCACTTAAAACCATTGCTTCTTCTGTACCCAGCTCCAAATATAAAAACAGCCTTGGACCACTCCACGTTAAAAGACAAAAACAGGATTCTTAATGTATCAAATAAAAACTCAAGCCTCCCACACTCTAAAAAACAATGGAAAATATTTTCCACACAACCACAGAAAGGACATTCATTTGAAACATTAGGATTCACAACCGAAATAAAAGCATTTACAGCAACAGCACCATGGAGAATCCTCCACTGTAAATCCCCAGTCCTTTTTTTTGATGGGAGTTTATACAAAGCTCTCCATCCCGGACTTAAAACACAGTCCACATCAAAATGTTTTCTCCACACAGAGTCCTCTCTCCCATTTAGCTTTCCCGCGTTGAGAGCTTTAACACAACAGTTGTAAATAACTTTACCACCGACAGTATAAAAATCCAGTCCTTTCGAACCTGTTTCATCCAAAAGGCATCCAGAACAACCATTAATATCAGTATAAAGTTCCACTTCAGGAAAAGGGTCCTCTTCATCTGGGATCTCCTCCCCCGCACAGTACATCCTCAAAAGTTCGAAATCTTCCGACGACAGTCTTTCAGCCCACCGTTTTAAAATATAATCCATTTTTCGAACTGAGTTCAGACCCAGCAGTTTAGCCACAGCATGACCATCCTCTAACCTTGGCCCAGCTATATCCACGATTTTCCCCAGCGTGAGTATACCGTTTTTGCACAGTATATGTCTGAGTCCTGGTGTCGAACTGTCCGTAACATCCAATCTTGCCCCTCCAACAAGAGGTTCTCCCAACAACCAATACAATGAAAGAGCAGATTCAGACACTTTTCTTTTAAATAAATTCCATGCTTTAAAAACCCCTTTGTAAAATGGAGACAGTTCTGACAAACTTAACACACGACCATCCATTAAAAACAAACCAGCATCAACACCGAAACCATTTGCCCTCCTTAAAATCACACTTGCAACATTCCTCCACACAAGAATATTACCTGCATAAGTGAGGTACTTTTGTACAAACTGAAGACGGAAAGTAGCCATCCTACTCTCTAAATGTATTAACCCTTGCCCCCCCTCATCCTTAGGCAAAAACAGAACAGCTTGAGGTACCCAGTGTAACTTGTCCCAAAAAAAATCCACTAGAATAGCTTGCACGCTTTTTAACAATCCACTAGGTGGCTCCATACAGGCCAAACGATGCCATAGTACAGAGGCTACCAAATTGTTTATTATCAACACCCTTCCTCTGTAGGACATCTTTGGTAACAACCACTTCCATTTATCTACTCTTCCTTTCATCTTTTCCATTATCCCTTCCCAATTCTTCTTTACTGTTACCTCATCACCTAAAAAAATTCCCAGATACTTGATACCCCCTCTTTTCCATCTTAAGCCCCCTGACAAGACTGTTAAACCACCAGACCACTTCCCCACTGCTAAAGCCTTGCTCTTTCCCCAATTTACCCTTGCCATTGTTAAAAAACTAAAATCACTAACACATTCCCCTAGAACATTAACATCCTTTTGATGTGTGACCAGGATTAAAACATCATCAGCATATGCAGATAAAATCTGCGCATTTTTCAAACCTGGTAAAACCAGACCGGAGATACCAGCCCGTATCCTACACAGTAGAGGTTCAATTGAAATAGCGTACAACATTCCAGACAAAGGACACCCTTGCCTAACCCCACGTTCTACAATGAACGGAGCACTCAACCCCCCATTTATCTTCAATACACTCTCAATGTCCCGGTACAAAACTTTGATCATAGCTATAAGACCCGGGTTGAGACCAAAACGCTCCAAAATCTTCCAAAGATAGAGGTGCTCAACCCTGTCAAAAGCTTTTTCTTGGTCCAATGAAATAAAACCAACATCTAAACCCAAAGAACTAGAGACATCCAAAACATCCCTAACTAGAGACACATTGTCTGTAATGGATCTGCCAGGCACACAGTAGGTTTGATCCTTATGTATGATTTCCCCAATCACCTCCCTGAGTCTGTTGGCCAGGGCTTTCGACAGAAGCTTGTAATCCGTGCAGAGAATCGCAACAGGCCGCCAGTTCTTAATGTCTTGCAGATCTCCTTTCTTGGGTAACAAAGTTATCACCGCTCTCCTGCAGCTCAAAGGCAATGACATTTCCTCAAAACTCTCATTGAGCACCTCCAGCAGATCTTCACCCATCTCCTCCCAGAAAGCTTTGTAAAATTCAATGGTCAGTCCATCAATGCCAGGGGCTTTCCCCCCCTCCATTCCCTGCAGTGCATTGTATAGTTCATTCAGACCCAGAGGGTCCCCAAGACCGGTATTCTCTTCCTCAGAGATCTTTGGAAGACCATCACAAAAAGAAGCAAACAACGGTTCATTCTCCTTATATTCACTCTTATACAACCGTGAATAAAAACTCACAGCTTCATTCCGAATCTCTCCGTCCTCTATTAGCTCTCGTCCTTCAGCCGTACGCAAAGTGTGCAGAAAACGTCTATGCCCATTCTTCTTTTCCATACCAAAAAAAAAACTGGAAGGTGCATCCATCAAGTTAGCACTTTGGAACCTCGACCGAACCAATGCACCCTGTGCCTGCATGCCTAGCAGATCCTTAAGCATATTTTTCTTGGATTTTAGAACCTCAAAATATCCCTGACTCCGTATGGGCTCAAACATATTCTGAAGGCCCTCAATCTCAGCCTCTAGATCCCTCATTGACCTTGTAATGCCCCGTGTGACATTAAGAGTGTATTGCTGACACAACTGTTTAATTTGAACTTTCCCCCAGTCCCACCACTGCCTCAGGGACAAAAAATCCTCTTTTTCACCCCTAAACCTTTTCCAAAAAAAAATAAAAGTCTCCTTAAAATTAACATCACACAGTAATGTGGAGTTAAAATGCCAATAAGCACTCTTTGGTTTTACCCTTGAAATAAAAACATCACTTAAAACCAACGAATGATCAGTAAAACCCACCGGCATAATTTTACACATCTTAACAACTCCACAATGATGTTTAAAACAATAAAACCTATCCAACCTAGCTAAAGAAATAACATGTTCTCTAACATGAGTCCAAGTATACTGTCTCTTGTTGTCATTTAACCTTCTCCAAATGTCCACAAGATCATGCGTCTCTACTATTCGATTTAAAATCCTCTGCGATTCTCTGTGAGGTTCAAAATGGTTCCTGTCTAAAAAATTATTCTGAGTGCAATTAAAATCACCACCCAGAAATAAAAAATCATCAGAATTACAACTCCTCAGAGTGTCATTGAGCTCATTTAAAAACAAAGCTCTCTCTGAACCAACCACGGGCGCATAAATATTAATAAAAACCATAGTACGCCTTTCAAACTTGGCTGTTACTACCATCAGTCTCCCCCCCACTTTCGACTGTATATCAAAAGACAAAGGTACAAACCGTTTTGAAAATAAAATGCCAATCCCCCCACTCACTGAGGTCAGGGAGTTTAAAAACACCTCACCCTTCCATTCTGTATTCCAGTCTGTTTCATTTGACATATCACTATGCGTTTCCTGCACAAATATAACATCAATGCTTTTCACTTTGATCATTTCATACAACAGAGCTCTTTTCTTTATGTCCCTTGCCCCATTCAAATTCAACGTGGCCACTCTAAAATTACTGCTCATAAAAAAAAAAGAGTAAAACACCCACGTGAACAAAATCACCAAAACAACAAAACTATACCAATTCCCCCCCATCATCATCTTCTTTGTTGAGGTCCTTCTTAACCCCCTGTACCAAAAAACTCAACCGGTAAAGGGACACCTTAAAATGTCCATCCCCAATTGACAACACACCAGTCCTTTCAATTGGGACCTGAGATAAGAAAAACAGTGAGGTCAAGGAGCAAAAAAAAAACACTCTCTCCATAACAATGTCTCCTCACAGCACGGTGGTGTAGTGGTTAACACTGTCTCCTCACAGCACGGTGGTGTAGTGGTTAACACTGTCTCCTCACAGCACGGTGGTGTAGTGGTTAACACTGTCTCCTCACAGCACGGTGGTGTAGTGGTTAACACTGTCTCCTCACAGCACGGTGGTGTAGTGGTTAACACTGTCTCCTCACAGCATGGTGGTGTAGTGGTTAACACTGTCTCCTCACATCACAGTGGTGTAGTGGTTAACACAGTCTCCTCACATCACAGTGGTGTAGTGGTTAACACTGTCCTCACAGCACGGTGGTGTAGTGGTTAACACTGTCTCCTCACAGCACGGTGGTGTAGTCCCTTAGGAGTCTAACCTCAAGAGCTCCTCCTCCTGAAAATGTCCCCCTCTTTTTTTGTTACATAATATAAAATTACAGATTCATACCTTCAAAGTAAGCCATCAATTGTAAAATTTGAGCCGATAGTTTTCAATCAATGTCCTATCAAACATTCTGGTACAGTCATTACCAATTTGCAGCAGGAGCCTCTGAAGAGAATTCAGTGAATTCAGCTAATGATAAGGGAACTACACTCCTTCCCAGAATGCAATGTGATGTCAATGTCAATGTCACTAGACCAATTCACACCATGAAACCAAGGCCCAGCAGGGAACAATTACAGCTGAATGGGGGTATAGTGTGACTGATCAATACAGGCAGGCCTACAGCAACACACACTTTGATTTGATGCCATGCATACACACACACTAGATAGACAGAGGTTTAGATATTTAGATAGATATATAATAGTATAGTAATATAATAGAAAGAGAGAGAGAGAGAGATAGAAATAAAGAAAGAAAGAAAGAAAGAAAGAAAGAAAGAAAGAAAGAAAGAAAGAAAGAAAGAAAGAAAGAAAGAAAGAAAGAAAGAAAGAAAGAAAGAAAGAAAGAAAGAAAGAAAGAAAGAAAGAAAGAAAGAAAGAAAGAAAGAAAGAAACAGAGAGAGAGACATTTATAATAATAATAATAATTATTATTGTTATTATTAAATAGAATAATTTTCTATAGGCTTGCCGTGGTAGTCAGTGATACTGGTGTCATTCTGTGTTCAGGCTTCCATACTTATTGAAAAAAATGCTCATATCCAAAAGTATTAGATAGATATAGGTCATACATGTAGGTATGCATTTGGTTACACACACACACAGAAGTAGTCTCAGACCGGGAGTAGTCTCAGAGAGGGATTTACAGAGGAGAGATGGAGGGAGAGAGAGGGAGATAGGGAGATATAGATAGAGAGAGGGAGAGAGAGAGGGAGAGATAGAGGGAGAGAGATATATATATATAGAGAGAGATTTTTTTTTGATTTTTATAAAAAAAACTTTATTTATTTACACACCAATACTACACTTTAAACAACCAAAAACAAAACAAAAAACTCACACCTCAACAAAACCAAAAACGAGAGAAAAGAAAACAACCACAAACTCCAACAACACAACCAGGTAACCACACAAAAAAAAATACCTATGGTACATTCACATGAAAACATCACAGAAGGCCAAAACGTCATCCACCACCGAGCAAATAACCTCCTCATAACACCACTGTTCCACAAAAGTATCTACATTTTTCATCTCCTTATAGAACCTAAAATCTATCCAGACCCTTGCCCTTACCAATGCTGAAAACACACTGGTCAACTCCTGAAACACTTCACCCTCGATTTTGCTCTTTCTTGTAAGGTAAATTGCCAATTTTGCTTCACCCAGCAGGAAATTCAACAGTTTCCACTTAAAACCATTGCTTCTTCTGTACCCAGCTCCAAATATAAAAACAGCCTTGGACCACTCCACGTTAAAAGACAAAAACAGGATTCTTAATGTATCAAATAAAAACTCAAGCCTCCCACACTCTAAAAAACAATGGAAAATATTTTCCACACAACCACAGAAAGGACATTCATTTGAAACATTAGGATTCACAACCGAAATAAAAGCATTTACAGCAACAGCACCATGGAGAATCCTCCACTGTAAATCCCCAGTCCTTTTTTTTGATGGGAGTTTATACAAAGCTCTCCATCCCGGACTTAAAACACAGTCCACATCAAAATGTTTTCTCCACACAGAGTCCTCTCTCCCATTTAGCTTTCCCGCGTTGAGAGCTTTAACACAACAGTTGTAAATAACTTTACCACCGACAGTATAAAAATCCAGTCCTTTCGAACCTGTTTCATCCAAAAGGCATCCAGAACAACCATTAATATCAGTATAAAGTTCCACTTCAGGAAAAGGGTCCTCTTCATCTGGGATCTCCTCCCCCGCACAGTACATCCTCAAAAGTTCGAAATCTTCCGACGACAGTCTTTCAGCCCACCGTTTTAAAATATAATCCATTTTTCGAACTGAGTTCAGACCCAGCAGTTTAGCCACAGCATGACCATCCTCTAACCTTGGCCCAGCTATATCCACGATTTTCCCCAGCGTGAGTATACCGTTTTTGCACAGTATATGTCTGAGTCCTGGTGTCGAACTGTCCGTAACATCCAATCTTGCCCCTCCAACAAGAGGTTCTCCCAACAACCAATACAATGAAAGAGCAGATTCAGACACTTTTCTTTTAAATAAATTCCATGCTTTAAAAACCCCTTTGTAAAATGGAGACAGTTCTGACAAACTTAACACACGACCATCCATTAAAAACAAACCAGCATCAACACCGAAACCATTTGCCCTCCTTAAAATCACACTTGCAACATTCCTCCACACAAGAATATTACCTGCATAAGTGAGGTACTTTTGTACAAACTGAAGACGGAAAGTAGCCATCCTACTCTCTAAATGTATTAACCCTTGCCCCCCCTCATCCTTAGGCAAAAACAGAACAGCTTGAGGTACCCAGTGTAACTTGTCCCAAAAAAAATCCACTAGAATAGCTTGCACGCTTTTTAACAATCCACTAGGTGGCTCCATACAGGCCAAACGATGCCATAGTACAGAGGCTACCAAATTGTTTATTATCAACACCCTTCCTCTGTAGGACATCTTTGGTAACAACCACTTCCATTTATCTACTCTTCCTTTCATCTTTTCCATTATCCCTTCCCAATTCTTCTTTACTGTTACCTCATCACCTAAAAAAATTCCCAGATACTTGATACCCCCTCTTTTCCATCTTAAGCCCCCTGACAAGACTGTTAAACCACCAGACCACTTCCCCACTGCTAAAGCCTTGCTCTTTCCCCAATTTACCCTTGCCATTGTTAAAAAACTAAAATCACTAACACATTCCCCTAGAACATTAACATCCTTTTGATGTGTGACCAGGATTAAAACATCATCAGCATATGCAGATAAAATCTGCGCATTTTTCAAACCTGGTAAAACCAGACCGGAGATACCAGCCCGTATCCTACACAGTAGAGGTTCAATTGAAATAGCGTACAACATTCCAGACAAAGGACACCCTTGCCTAACCCCACGTTCTACAATGAACGGAGCACTCAACCCCCCATTTATCTTCAATACACTCTCAATGTCCCGGTACAAAACTTTGATCATAGCTATAAGACCCGGGTTGAGACCAAAACGCTCCAAAATCTTCCAAAGATAGAGGTGCTCAACCCTGTCAAAAGCTTTTTCTTGGTCCAATGAAATAAAACCAACATCTAAACCCAAAGAACTAGAGACATCCAAAACATCCCTAACTAGAGACACATTGTCTGTAATGGATCTGCCAGGCACACAGTAGGTTTGATCCTTATGTATGATTTCCCCAATCACCTCCCTGAGTCTGTTGGCCAGGGCTTTCGACAGAAGCTTGTAATCCGTGCAGAGAATCGCAACAGGCCGCCAGTTCTTAATGTCTTGCAGATCTCCTTTCTTGGGTAACAAAGTTATCACCGCTCTCCTGCAGCTCAAAGGCAATGACATTTCCTCAAAACTCTCATTGAGCACCTCCAGCAGATCTTCACCCATCTCCTCCCAGAAAGCTTTGTAAAATTCAATGGTCAGTCCATCAATGCCAGGGGCTTTCCCCCCCTCCATTCCCTGCAGTGCATTGTATAGTTCATTCAGACCCAGAGGGTCCCCAAGACCGGTATTCTCTTCCTCAGAGATCTTTGGAAGACCATCACAAAAAGAAGCAAACAACGGTTCATTCTCCTTATATTCACTCTTATACAACCGTGAATAAAAACTCACAGCTTCATTCCGAATCTCTCCGTCCTCTATTAGCTCTCGTCCTTCAGCCGTACGCAAAGTGTGCAGAAAACGTCTATGCCCATTCTTCTTTTCCATACCAAAAAAAAAACTGGAAGGTGCATCCATCAAGTTAGCACTTTGGAACCTCGACCGAACCAATGCACCCTGTGCCTGCATGCCTAGCAGATCCTTAAGCATATTTTTCTTGGATTTTAGAACCTCAAAATATCCCTGACTCCGTATGGGCTCAAACATATTCTGAAGGCCCTCAATCTCAGCCTCTAGATCCCTCATTGACCTTGTAATGCCCCGTGTGACATTAAGAGTGTATTGCTGACACAACTGTTTAATTTGAACTTTCCCCCAGTCCCACCACTGCCTCAGGGACAAAAAATCCTCTTTTTCACCCCTAAACCTTTTCCAAAAAAAAATAAAAGTCTCCTTAAAATTAACATCACACAGTAATGTGGAGTTAAAATGCCAATAAGCACTCTTTGGTTTTACCCTTGAAATAAAAACATCACTTAAAACCAACGAATGATCAGTAAAACCCACCGGCATAATTTTACACATCTTAACAACTCCACAATGATGTTTAAAACAATAAAACCTATCCAACCTAGCTAAAGAAATAACATGTTCTCTAACATGAGTCCAAGTATACTGTCTCTTGTTGTCATTTAACCTTCTCCAAATGTCCACAAGATCATGCGTCTCTACTATTCGATTTAAAATCCTCTGCGATTCTCTGTGAGGTTCAAAATGGTTCCTGTCTAAAAAATTATTCTGAGTGCAATTAAAATCACCACCCAGAAATAAAAAATCATCAGAATTACAACTCCTCAGAGTGTCATTGAGCTCATTTAAAAACAAAGCTCTCTCTGAACCAACCACGGGCGCATAAATATTAATAAAAACCATAGTACGCCTTTCAAACTTGGCTGTTACTACCATCAGTCTCCCCCCCACTTTCGACTGTATATCAAAAGACAAAGGTACAAACCGTTTTGAAAATAAAATGCCAATCCCCCCACTCACTGAGGTCAGGGAGTTTAAAAACACCTCACCCTTCCATTCTGTATTCCAGTCTGTTTCATTTGACATATCACTATGCGTTTCCTGCACAAATATAACATCAATGCTTTTCACTTTGATCATTTCATACAACAGAGCTCTTTTCTTTATGTCCCTTGCCCCATTCAAATTCAACGTGGCCACTCTAAAATTACTGCTCATAAAAAAAAAAGAGTAAAACACCCACGTGAACAAAATCACCAAAACAACAAAACTATACCAATTCCCCCCCATCATCATCTTCTTTGTTGAGGTCCTTCTTAACCCCCTGTACCAAAAAACTCAACCGGTAAAGGGACACCTTAAAATGTCCATCCCCAATTGACAACACACCAGTCCTTTCAATTGGGACCTGAGATAAGAAAAACAGTGAGGTCAAGGAGCAAAAAAAAAACACTCTCTCCATAACAATGTCTCCTCACAGCACGGTGGTGTAGTGGTTAACACTGTCTCCTCACAGCACGGTGGTGTAGTGGTTAACACTGTCTCCTCACAGCACGGTGGTGTAGTGGTTAACACTGTCTCCTCACAGCATGGTGGTGTAGTGGTTAACACTGTCTCCTCACAGCACGGTGGTGTAGTGGTTAACACTGTCTCCTCACAGCACGGTGGTGTAGTGGTTAACACTGTCTCCTCACGGCATGGTGGTGTAGTGGTTAACACTGTCTCCTCACACCACAGTGGTGTAGTGGTTAACAATGTCTCCTCACAGCACAGTGGTGTAGTGGTTAACACTGTCTCCTCACAGCACGGTGGTGTAGTGGTTAACAATGTCTCCTCACGGCAGGGTGGTGTAGTGGTTAACACTGTCTCCTCACGGCACGGTGGTGTAGTGGTTAACACTGTCTCCTCATGGCACAGTGGTGTAGTGGTTAACACTGTCTCCTCACAGCACGGTGGTGTAGTGGTTAACAATGTCTCCTCACGGCACGGTGGTGTAGTGGTTAACAATGTCTCCTCACAGCACGGTGGTGTAGTGGTTAACACAGCACGGTGGTCAGGGCCGTCTCAGGGGGTGTGCGAGCAGTGCGGTCGCACAGGGCCTCGCGGGAAGGGGGGCCTCGCAAAAAAAAAAAAAAAAAAAAAAAAAAAAAAAAAAAATTTTTTTGCGAGGCCCCCCTTCCCGCGAGGCCCTTTTTCATCACATACCTAAAATCTAGTTTTGCTTATATGCTTATATATTTCACATTAGACACGTTTGTAGAATGTGTCTGACTTGTTCCTGGGTCTGCAGAGTGCAGACATACTCACTATTGGAGCTCTGGGGCTCTGCAGCAGACATACTATTGGTTTCAACGAAGGGAGTGGTTACTTACATCATGTGTAGTACGCCGGCGCGCGTCATCTGCGTTTGACTATTTCGCGCGTGCAGCTTTTGACTATTATGCTTAGTTATGCCAGCCAAGACGAAGAGGTCGGTCATTATCAGTCGGTCGGTCACCAAGGAACGTTGACGAAAGGCCTCTCGCTGGCGGGACAAATGGCCGGAGCCTTGTCATGGTGCAGTCGGGATATAGCCATGATGATGTCGGCTAGTAGCTAGCTTAGCTAAAGGCTAACTAGCGTTAACTAACCTAGAGACAGCGCATGCAGCCAAGATGAAGAGGATGGTCGTTTGGCAGATGAACTTCGTCAACTCCACGCGGTTGTCTCCCTCCTCTTGGACGTTTGGTGAGTTTTTAACCTATTCTATTAACTCTATTCTATTCCCGCCGTGGACATCTCTCTCTCTCTCTCTCTCTCTCTCTCTCTCTCTCTCTCTCTCTCTCTGGAGCTAAACTGGCCGACTAGCTGTTGTAGTACTACTAGTAGCTAACGGTGTGTGGCCTGGTGTCAGCACCTGTATGTAGCCGCATAGCTTGCTTCTGCGTTAGCTAATGGTTAGCGATAGCCTGGTTGAGCTAACTGTTAGCCAGTTAGCTGTTTAGCTACGACGTTAGCTGCCGGCTGCGCTCGGCTGGGAACGTTCGTTTGATGCTATCAGTTAGCCTAGAGACTAGTTAGCTGTTTTCTTGTGCTACGACCATTGACATTAGCCGTGAGAATAGCAGGGGGTTCTGGCACTATGACTACGACATCATCTTTGACAGAAGATGTAGTCGGGCCTGCACCATGACAAGGCTCTGGCCATAGCTTATTTTTGTCCCGCCAGCGAGAGGCCTTTCGTCAACGTGGAGACCTGTGTTGCGGCCTTTCGCCCTGCGTTCCTTGGTGCAGGTAAGATTAATGAAAATGTCATGACATTACCCCACTCTTCCTTCCTTCCCCTCCCGAATGTTTTGTTAATAACAATGTTTTTTTCCAGGCAAAACATATGTTACTTCACAACATTTGGAGATACGACATGTGCTGTGTGTGAATTCATTGTCTTGGTCGTTTGTGTAGCTTGGGTAGCGTTGGGCCGTTGGCCAAAGCTGTGTGTGGCCTGGTGTCAGTAGCCTACCTGGCTAGCCTTTAGCTGATGTGGGCCAAATGGCTCCTTGCTGCTTTGTTTTCTCTGGTATAGACCCTCTTCTCTTTGGATTTAAGTGTTGATCTTTGTCCTTTTGGATCTATGTATATTCATGTTGCCTTTGTGAAGTTATCTTTTCCTTCTGTTTTGTTCTTTCATTAAAAGTTGAATATCCTTTAGGGGGTCATCTTTGCTTATCTCTCTCATACATGCTCTCTCTAACACACACACACACACGACAAACACACATGCTCTCTCTCTCTCTCTCTCTCTCTCTCTTTCTAACACACACAGTCTGCCTATGGCGGCCATTCTCGATGGCTAGGCTGTGCTCGCTGAGTCTGTACCTAGTCAAGGATCTTCAGTCACAGTGCTCAGGTATTCTGCCACTGTGTACTCTCTGTTTAGGGCCAAATAGCATTTCAATTTCTTTCCAATGTGTCTCTCTCTCTGTACACTGTATATTGACTGTAAAACGGGAGCTCTCTCTCGCTCTCTCTCTTGCTATATGTTGACTGTATCATGC
>NC_140169.1:66254477-66378477 GCF_963971535.1 Notolepis coatsorum
AGAGAGGGCGGGACCAAAGTTAATGGGACAGATTTTGCACGAAACATGAGATAATCCAAGCTCTGTTGCGTGGCCACCGCTTGCAGTCGACGGAATGACCTCTACGTTAATTTATGCAGGAATACGGCTGAAACAAGAATTCTCCCTCTGTACACACAGGGATACAAAGGGCTGCATGTGTAATTTTGAGTCTCAATTTGACTCTAAACACCAGTGATAAGCAGGCTTTCAATCAGCCTTCAAACTCATTCATAACTCTGCTTTACTGCTATAGCTATATAATAATAATAATAATAATAATAATAATAATAATAATAATAATAATAATAATAATAATAATAATAATAATAATAATAATAATAATAATAATAATAATAATAATAATAATAATAATAATAATAATAATAATAATAATAATAATAATAATAATAATAATAATAATAATAATAATAATAATAATAATAATAATAATAATATAGCTATATAATAATAATAATAATAATAATAATAATAATAATAATAATAATAATAATAATAATAATAATAATAATAATAATAATAATAATAATAATAATAATAATAATAATAATAATAATAATAATAATAATAATAATAATAATAATATTATCAATGTGCACAGGTTAAATGTGCCATCCTCACTCTCTCACACACACACACACACACACACACACACACACACACACACACACACACACACACACACACACACACACACACACACACACACACACACACACACACACACACACACACACACACACACGCACGCACACACGCACACGAGGAGATCCTTTGTCCAGACAATACATACAATCTGCTCTGGCTTGTAGCATCTTGCCACATTTCTTCAATAAATGTCTTTGTTTGTACCATCGTGTGCCTCTGTCTCAGGAAACCCTAAAAGAGCCACTTCATGTCGCCTGTAGCGTGATCTACTGTAGTGCCACAGCGGTATATCTGACAATCCAGTGAGGATCTGGAGTGAAATGTCTGTTAATATCAGTTGGCACAACCCATTATGAGAATTGAAGAGAGAGTTGAAGAGAGAATTGAAGAGAGAATGGGAATATTCTAATATGCTAACTTGTTCTTTAGTTCCTATGGGGGCTGGGGGGGGGGGGGGGTGAGTCATAGTACTTGCCTGTAAAATGTTACTGCACACGTTGTGTAATGAAATACGGGGAAAGTGATTCCAGCCACTGTAGGTCTCTGCTGAAAACCTTTACCTCGAGAGTCTAACCCGGATGAATAAAGCTATACACGGATACATATATAAAGAGATGATGTCAAGGTTCTATGATAATAACAGCCATAAGAGAATGATTAACTGGAGACAACACAACCACTAGACTTTACCCCCAAACTCCACAGGGAGGCCCGCTGCACTTCCTGACTTCCCACGGTTATGTAACGGCCCGCCCCCACAGCGGCTCGCAGGCCGGCCCCCTTCTTTACGGTCCGCCCCCACAGCGGCTCGCAGGCCGGCCCCCTTCTTTACGGTCCGCCCCCACAGCGGCTCACAGGCCGGCCCCTCTTCTTTACAACAAGCCTCTCCTCGCTCTTGGGGAGGAAGTGTCTCCTTCCACAACCACAGGCTTGCTGTGCAGAGAGGAGGTATGGGCCGGGGGGTGTGGGTTGTTCCTGTGCTGGGGCTGCTGCTGCTGGCCGCCTGGCTGTGCGCGGGGCCCGTGGAGGGGGGGAGGGTCCTGGTCATGCCTGTGGACGGGAGCCACTGGCTCAGCATGAGGATCCTGGTGAGAGAGCTGGCCCGGCGGGGCCACCACGTGGTGATCCTGATGCCCGAGACCAGCATCCTGATCCAGGGCTCCGGCGGCGTCCGCACCGAGGTGTTCCGGGTCCCCTACACCGCGGCCCAGCTGGCCGCCAACATGGACGCGCTGAAGGAGAGCGTGTTCACCAAGACCCCGCGGCTCATGGACCTGTTCGTCAACGTGGAGCGGCTGATCAACTTCACGTCGATGCAGGTGCGCGGCTGCGAGGCACTGCTGTACGACCCGGCGCTCATGGAGAGGCTGCGCGGCCAGGGCTTCGACCTGGTGCTGACGGACCCCTTCCTGCCCTGCGGCTCCATCCTGGCGGAGACCTTCTCCATCCCCGCCGTCTACTTCCTCCGCGGCATCCCCTGTGCGCTGGACGAGCGGGCCGCCCAGTGCCCCAGGCCTCTGTCCTCCGTGCCCCGCTTGTACTCGGGCAACACCGACCGGATGGACTTCCTCCACAGGGTCCGGAACGCGCTGATGGAGGTGGTGGAGTCGTACCTCTGCCGCGTCATGTACGCCAGCTTCGACGAGCTGACCGGCAGGTACCTGGGGGCGGGCATGACCTACGGGGACCTGCTGGGTCACGGGGCCATCTGGCTGCTCCGGTACGACTTCACCTTCGAGTGGCCCAAGCCGCTCATGCCCAACATGGTCCTCATCGGCGGGGTGAACTGTGGAGAGAGGAGTCCACTCCCTGCGGTGAGTGTGTGTGTGTGTGTGTGTGTGTGTGTGTGTGTGTGTGTGTGTGTGTGTGTGTGTGTGTGTGTGTGTGTGTGTGTGTGTGTGTGTGTGGCGGGGGGGGAAATGTTTTTCCTATAGTACAAATTATTCAGATTCAAGCGAAAAGGTATTAGAGATTCTACAATTGAAAGTTTGGCCTCATGGTGGCGCTAGAGGAAAGGTCACAGGGTCACAACCAGAATCAATCCACCGATCAAATCGATTGGCCTTGTAGTTTGCGAGATATACAGTAGCCCGTGGACGGAGAGAGAAGGGCAGGGGGACTCACACACACACACACACACACACACACACACACACACACACACACACACACACACACACACACACACACACACACACACACACACACACACACACACACACACACACACACACACACACACACACACACACACACAACCGATCACATAATCCCCCTCCAGCCTGCATGGAAATCCGCTTACAGAAATGTTTGTTTTGTTAAATGTCGCACACACACACACACACACACACGGCACACACACACGCACACACACGCACACACACACACACACACACACACACACACACACACACACACACACACACACACACACACACACACACACACACACACACACACACACACACACACACACACACACACACACACACACACAGCTTTGGGATAGGGCTGGGCACATAGTTTAAATGTTTTATGCTCAAAAGTGAATAATTGAAAACCTTATTTCATTCCATTTCTGCCCAGTAATACACAGTAATACACAGTAATGTACAATAATATACAGTCATACACAGTAATGTACAGTAATACACAGTAATACACAGTAATGTACAATAATATACAGTCATACACAGTAATGTACAGTAATACACAGTAATACACAGTAATGTACAGTAATACACAGTAATACACAGTAATACACAGCAATGTACAGTAATACAGAGTAATACACAGTAATGCACAGTAATACACAGTAATACACAGTAATACACAGTAATGTACAATAATATACAGTCATACACAGTAATGTACAGTAATACACAGTAATACACAGTAATACACAGCAATGTACAGTAATACACAGTAATACACAGTAATGCACAGTAATACACAGTAATACACAGTAATACACAATAATACACAGTAATACACAGTAATACACAGTAATGTACAGTAATACACAGTAATACACAGTAATGTACAGTAATGCACAGTAATACACAGTAATGTACAGTAATACACAGTAATACACAGTAATACACAGTAATGGACAGTAATACACAGTAATACACAGTAATACACAGTAATGTACAGTAATACACAGTAATACACAGTAATACACAGTAATACACAATAATACACAGTAATACACAGTAATGTACAGTAATACACAGTAATACACAATAATACACAGTAATGTACAGTAATACACAGTAATGTACAGTAATACACAGTAATACACAGTAATACACAGTAATGTACAGTAATACACAGTAATGCACAGTAATACACAGTAATGTACAGTAATACACAGTAATACACAGTAATGCATAGTAATACACAGTCATGTACAGTAATACACAGTAATACACAGTAATACACAGCAATGTACAGTAATACACAGTAATACACAGTAATGCACAGTAATACACAGTAATACACAGTAATACACAATAATACACAGTAATACACAGTAATACACAGTAATGTACAGTAATACACAGTAATGCACAGTAATACACAGTAATACACAGTAATGCACAGTAATACACAGTAATGCACAGTAATACACAGTAATGTACAGTAATACACAGTAATACACAGTAATGCACAGTAATACACAGTAATGTACAGTAATACACAGTAATACACAGTAATACACAGTAATGCAGAGTAATACACAGTAATACACAGTAATACACAGTAATGGACAGTAATGTACAGTAATACACAGTAATGTACAATAATACACAGTAATACACAGTAATACACAATAATACACAGTAATACACAGTAATGTACAGTAATACACAGTAATACACAATAATACACAGTAATGTACAGTAATACACAGTAATGTACAGTAATACACAGTAATACACAGTATACACAGTAATGTACAGTAATACACAGTAATGCACAGTAATACACAGTAATGGACAGTAATACACAGTAATACACAGTAATGCATAGTAATACACAGTCATGTACAGTAATACACAGTGATACACAGTAATACACAGTAATGTACAGTAATACACAGTAATGCACAGTAATGTACAGTAATACACAGTAATACACAGTGATACACAGTAATGGACAGTAATACACAGTAATGCACAGTAATACACAGTAATACACAGTAATACACAGTAATACACAGTAATGGACAGTCATACACAGTAATGGACAGTAATACACAGTAATACACATTAATGTACAGTAATACACAGTAATACACAGTAATGTACAGTAATACACAGTAATTAACGTTAGTGGAAAATGAACCCGCCCATAGCCCCATACCCTACCCATGCTGATTGGTCCATGACTAGAAAGCAGGGATCTTTGATTAAACACCTGCTATCAGTAGAATAGACAGTCAGAAAAAAAGTTAGTTAGTTTTAGTACTTAAGTACATTTAAAAGCAGAAACCTTTTTACTTTTACTCAAGTGTGTTTTTAGCCAGATACTCCGACTTTTACTTGAGTGAGATCTTGAGACGGTACCCATACTTTCACTTAAGTATAATTTCTGGGTACTTTTTACACCCCTGGTTTCCAGGCTATAAATGATGAGATCTTTTGGGGAGGTGGGAAAATGCCAGTCAAGACCACGGTGGATGTTCTGATGATGTACTAGGAACTAGTAATTAGCTGGCATTGTGGTAAAACATAATGAAGGAGGGTGTCTCTCTAACAGCTCCTTTCTCCTCTACTGGAAACATTCAATGGCTTGAAACATGAGCCAGGAAAAAAGCTGCTTTCTGGACTCTGGCCATTGTAATCCTAGAGACAAACCGAGGGGGCCTGCTGTTACTAGCAAACACTCTGGCACAGGGTTTGTTACTGTTGTAAAAGCCCACGTAGCACCTGGGCCTTGGTTTGTGAAGCCAAGTGAGGTCAAGTTGAGTCAAATGTATTCATAAAGCACATTTAAAAACAACCCGTGTTGCTGCACAGACCAGGGCAGGTAGTACAGTCTAAATCTAAACAACAACAACAGCAACAACAACAACAACAACAACAACAACAACAACAACAACAACAACAACAACAACAACACCACCACCACCACCACCACCACCAACAACAACAACAACAACAACAACAACAACAACAACAACAACAACAGAAAGAGCTCACATAGTGTGGCAATTCCAGGTGTAGGGGTGGCAGAATAAACAACACACAGACAGGTTGCAGTTCCCAAAATCATGCTCTTTATTTTCTACTAAATAATAATCGCTTTCGGGCATTAATCTGTCGGCCGGGCGGCGTCTCCGCTCTGTGGCCTGTCGCTTTGCGCTGCTACGGGAGATTGAGAGGGGGCTCCTCGGCTCCATTAAGTCCCCCCTCCTCAACAGGCGCACTGCGCCGTGATTCGATAATCACTCCTGATGATCCTCTAGCGACAGGTGCGTCCGGAAGCGGACGCCCAAACATGGGCAGCGCCCAGCCATTGGGTCGCTACGTAACGTCAATCAATCACCAAGCCCAGGGGTGGCTTGGGGTTGCCACAGTACCCCCCCTCCAGCTCCGACCGTCGGGGAAGAGCGTCCGACGCCCAACAGGCATCCTTCCTGGAGAGGGCGTCTGCGTTGCCATGCGCCACCCCGGACCTGTGGATGACAGAAAAGTTAAATGACTGTAACTCCAGAAACCATCGAGTCACCCTGGCATTGGTCCCCTTTTTGTCTTGGCCATCCAGACGAGGGGAGCGTGATCCGTCACCAGCGTGAAGCGCCTCCCCAGCAGATAATAACGGAGCGTCTCCAGTGCCCACTTAATTGCCAGACCTTCGCGCTCCACTGCAGAATAGTTGCGCTCGTGTGGCAGTAGCTTCCTGCTCACAAATAAGATTGGATGTTCCTCACCCTCCAGATGCTGGGAGAGGACCGCCCCCAGTCCCACCTCTGATGTATCTGTCTGTACCGTCATCTCCTTATCGAAGTTCGGGGAGACCAGCACCGGTCCCGAACAGAGGGCCGTCCTGAGGTCCTCGAACGCCGCCTCCGCCTCCGGTGTCCACTTCACCGTGAACGGCCGCCACGCCTGGGTCAGATCTGTGAGGGGAGCAGCGCGAGCAGCAAAGTTAGAGATAAACCTCCTATAATAGCTTGCTAGCCCATTAAATGTCCTGACCTGCTTCTTGGTTAAAGGGCGAGGCCACTCCCTTATTGCATCAATTTTCCTTTTCTGTGGTTTTACATTGCCCCGGCCTATTGTGAACCCCAGGTACTCTGCCTCTTCTAGTCCCAGTCTGCATTTGTTTGGGTTGGTGGTGAGACCCGCCTCCCGGAGTGCACCTAACACCACCCTCACCTTTTGGAGGTGGGAGTCCCAATCTGACGAATGAATGATTATGCCGTCGAGATATGCGGCTGCATAGTCCCGATGGGGCCGTAGTACTCTGTCCATCAGCCTCTGAAAGGTAGATGGCGCCCCATGCAGCCCGTCTGGGGTGGAGAAAGCTGTCTTCTCCCTCGAGGCGGGGGACAGAGGGACTTGCCAATAACCCTTCGTTAAATCTAGTGTTGTGATGAACCTGGCCTGGCCCAGTCTATCGATGAGCTCATCCACTCTAGGCATGGGATAGGCATCAAACTTCGAAATGTCATTAAGCTTCCTGAAATCATTACAGAATCTGGTTGTTGAGTCGGGTTTCGGCACTAAAACAATAGGACTAGACCACCCGCTATGAGACTCTTCAATTACTCCCATCTCCAGCATGACCCGCACTTCTCTTCTTACGCCCTCTCTTTTTGCCTCTGGGATACGATAGGGCTTCAGCTTTACCTTGTCTCCCGGGCTGGTGATAATGTGGTGCTGGGCCAATGTGGTGCGGCCCGGCGTGGCCGAAAACACGTCCCGGTTCTGTTGGACCAGCTCCCGAAGCTCCTGCCGTTGGGTCGGGGACAATTGTTCCCCGATGGGAACATCGGCCGCCTCTGCCACCTGCTGCGCCAAAGGGGGGAGAGGGGGGGGCGAGAGCAACACATCCCGGGCATGCCATTTCTTTAACAGGTTAACATGGTATAACTGTCGATGCTTCCTACGGTCGGGCTGGTGGACCTTGTAGTTGACGGGACCCACTTTTCCGATTATGCCATTTGGCTAGGAATTTACACTCTGCTGTCGGAACCAGTACGAGGACCCGGTCCCCCACATTAAACTCCCATGGCTGTGCACCCCGGTCATAAATGCGCTTCTGTGCATCTTGGGCCTGTTGCATATGTTCTCTCACCACCGGCCAGAGCGCCTTCATCCTGTCTCTCATCACCTGCACATGCTCTATGAGAGACCGGTGGGGCGACGGCTGTTCCTCCCAAATCTCCTTTGCGATGTCCAGGAGACCCCGCGGCTTACGGGCGTAGAGCAGCTCAAATGGCGAGAAGCCAGTGGAAGCCTGTCGGACCTCACGCACAGAGAACATCAGAAAGGGCAACAACTGATCCCAATTCTTCCCATCCTTCTCCATCACCTTGCTTAGCATGCTTTTCAGTGTTTTGTTAAAACGTTCGCACAGCCCATCCGTCTGTGGATGGTATATGGAGGTTCGCAGCTGTTCCACTTTCATTAGTTTGCACATTTCTTTCATGACCCGCGGCATAAAGCACGAGCCCTGATCAGTGAGAATGGAGTCGGCAATTCCCACCCGACTAAACAGATGAAATAGCTCCCGTGCCACGATTTTGGCCGTCACCATGCGTAACGGGATGGCTTCGGGGTAACGTGTTGCATAGTCTATGATTACCAGTATATACTGGTGGCCTCGGGATGATTTGACTAGTGAGCCCACCACGTCGAGGGCAATTCTTGAGAACGGGGTCTCAATGATGGGCAATGGGATCAGAGGATTTTTATAGTGTACCTTTGGTGCTGCGCGTTGACACTCTGGGCAGATCCTGCAGTAGTCCTCTACCGCTCTCTTCATGCCCGGCCAATGGAAACGCTCCTTTATGCGCTCCATGGTTTTGTCCACGCCCAGGTGCGCTCCGAGGATATGCTAATGCGCTAGCTGGAGTACAGTGGGAATAAAGAATTTTGGCACCAGCAATAGTTCTTTAACCTCATCATTCTTTTTTACGACTTGGTACAGCAGCTGTCTTTTTATTGCAAAGTGAGGATATAACAGGTTACTCACCCCCTCCACTGGATTTCCATCCACGGTTTTGATATTCGCACGGGCCTGCGTTAGGTTTGGGTCTTCCAGCTGGGGCTTTCCAAACTGACCCGCCAGGTCCCTCCCCACCTCGTCCACCTGGGGGAACTCCGCAAATGGGTCCTCGTCGCCGCTATCCGTCTCGGGGCCCGCTTGGGGCTCCGGCGCGTCTTCACCCACATCTGATGCAGTCTCAGTCTCACTCCCTGTTACATTCAGAGTACACACCTTCGGCTGACGTAATCCTTTCCTCTTCCTCGGTTTACCCATGGAGGGTGGGGTGCGTGGGGAGATGACGGCTGAGCACAGCTGACAATACAGGGGGCAGTCTCGTCCAATCAGCAGCGCTACCGGCAGGTTAGGTATCACGCCGGCCGTCATCGAGCAGACCCCCTTGGTGGTTGTCAGGGTGATCTGCGCTGTGGGATACAATTCTGTGTCTCCGTGAACACAGGACACGGACACTTGCGGAGCCTCTGCGTCGCAGTGTGCCAAATGGGGCTGAACCAGCGTTATGACGCTACCCGAGTCCAGGAGCGCTACTGCATCTTTGTCGTTGACGCGCACAGGTAAAAGTGTTGCTGATGTTTCCTTATGGGCCCAACAGGCTGCACCATAATTGCATGGTTTACCGCGGGGGTCTGAAGCTGCCACCGATGGCATGGACACATCCCGGCCTGGGCAGTTCCATGAGAGATGCCCTGGCTTGTCGCAGTCATAGCAGCGTCTTTGGTCCTGGTCAAACAGCGGCCTTTTTCGGGGTAGTTCGGGATCACCTGCATTCCCTACCCGGCCCCTTGGGCTGGGCTCGTCTGGACCCCTCCTCGTTCTTAGTCGCTCTGGCTTTTCCCCTCGGCCCCCTTTGAGTAACTCCTGTGTTACTTGGTGGGCCTCCACCATGTTCACTAGCTGCTCCACGGAGCGGGGATCCGCCTGCCTCGCCTGTTTCTTTGTGTCATAAGGGAGGGCTCTAACAAAGCAGTCCATAACAATACGTTCCAAGACCATGGGCCCTGCGGGGTCGGTCATTAGCCAGGCTCGGCTTATGCGGACTAAGTCGTGCATCTGGGAGCGCGGAGAGGCCTGTGCGTCATACACCCAGTCATGAAACCGCTGCGCACGGGACTGCAGACTATGGCCGTAGCGGGCCAAAATATCTTGCTTTAGCCGGGTGTAGTGATCGGCTTGCCCCGGTGGCAGGTCCTGGTAGGCCTTTTGCGCATTAGTCCAACCCCCCAGTCCTCCTCTGGCCAGCCCTCCCGGCCGGCGGTGCGCTCAAACGCTAGGCGATAGGCTTCTACATCCTCCTGCTCCGTCAGCTTGGGGATGAAGCGCCCGGGGTTAGGCCGTGTCCCTGTGAGCCCTTCGTCCCGCCCGTGAGAGGCCATCCGCTGGAGCTCCGCGTGGATCATCCCTGTCTGTTTCCTCTGTTCTTGTAGGGCCTCTTCATGCCGGGCCTGTTGTTCCAGGTTCGCCTGTACGAGCTGCTGCACCAGCGCGTCCATGCTTCTTTTCGTTATTATATATATATATTCGTTATTATATATTTTTTTTTCCTTTTATATATATATATTTTTTTTTCCTTTTATTCTTTTTTCTTTTTTTTTCTTTTTTCTATTTCTATAAAGTTTATCGTCATTTTTTCTGCACCCCTTATTGCCAGTAGACTATGCCCGCATTCTCCACCACTGTGGCAATTCCAGGTGTAGGGGTGGCAGAATAAACAACACACAGATAGGTTGCAGTTCCCAAAATCATGCTCTTTATTTTCTACTAAATAATAATCGCTTTCGGGCATTAATCTGTCGGCCGGGCGGCGTCTCCGCTCTGTGGCCTGTCGCCTTGCGCTGCTACGGGAGAGTGAGAGGGGGCTCCTCGGCTCCATTAAGTCCCCCCTCCTCAACAGGCACACCGCGCCGTGATTCGATAATCACTCCTGATGATCCTCTAGCGACAGGTGCGTCCGGAAGCGGACGCCCAAACATGGGCAGCGCCCAGCCATTAGGTCGCTACGTAACGTCCATCAATCACCAAGCCCAGGGGTGGCTTGGGGTTGCCACAATAGGCATCAATACACACAATAGTGCATAGGCACAAATCAACAGCGATTTCACAAATTGTCCGGCAGCGTGGCTACATGAATAGAGCTCTGGACTCGTGATTGGAAGATCACCAGTTCGAGCCCCGGTCATGGCCATTGTCGGAAAGTGGTGTTGTTGTCCAGCAGGGGGCACTCTGTCCTCTGGACTAGTCAGTAACAATGCCCCTGTTACGGTGATAGGGACGCGTGAATACTTTACCCAAGGCAGTTGTCCTTCCGCGTTCGGTTTGCGCGCCCTGATTGGCCTCTCAGCGCCCAATCACGTTAGCCCTACTATCGCCTAACTACTCGCTCGTACTACTATCACCGTGCATCAACACGACAAGACAGTTTGCATCACTTCCCACGGTTCTCGGCACTTATTCTACCGGTAGTGCGGTAGTTGTTGCCACGGGTCTTTGACTCTTTGGGTGAATACTTCATTGGCGGGGAAAAAGAACACTGATAGCGGGGTGTGGACCATCCCGCGAGCCGCAGACCACCGTCCCGCGAGCCCCAGAGGCTCCCCAGAGTCTGGGGCTCGCGGGGCGGTGGTCTGGGGCTCGCGGGACGGTGGTCTGGGGCTTGTGGGGCGGTGGTCTGGGGCTCACGGGACGGTGGTCTGGGGCTCGCGAGACGGTGGTCTGGGGCTCGTGGGACGGTCCATACCCCGCTATCAGTGTTTTTCTTCCCCGCCAATGAAGTATTCACCCAAAGACCCAATACCGACCGTGGCAACAACTACCGCACTACTGGTAGAATAAGTGTCAAGAACCGCGGGAAGTGATGCAAATGGTCTTGTCGTGTTTTGAACATTTATGTTGTGTTGATGGAATCACGTTAATATAGAGAGGATTGATATGAATTGGATAATGCAGGCTGTTAGTAGAGGCAGAACTAGCGAGCCGTTAATATAGACAGATACGATAGTCGATTGGGCGCTGAGAGGCCAATCAGGGCGCGCAAACCGAACGCGGAAGGACAACTGCCTTGGGTAAAGTATTCACGCGATAGGGACACTGTACAGCTGCGAGTGGCAGCCTTCGGATGAGATGCTAAACCGAGGTCCGGACTGAATTTGGTCGTTAAAGAACCCAGGGCGCCTATCGCAAAGACGTTCCTGGCCAAAGTCCCAATCAGGTCTCTGACATTGTGCAGCTTTACTCCCGCTGCTGGGGTGAAGGGATGGACAGGATGCCACTCAGTTGTAAAACGGTTTTAATTCTTTTCTCCAACAGGTTACAAACCTTGAAACAAAACACACATTCAATCAATAACTACCACAATAATACTATCATTCTTAAAACAAATCGCTTACACACATTCACTCACCAGTCCTCACTCGTTTCCCTTCGCTGCTGTCAAATTCCCCGCAACTTCTTGTTTACTGTTTCACTGACACCACGTGACGTATCTCGACCAATTACAGCCCACTCCTCGCTACGTCCCTGGATCACATGTGAATGAATACACCTCCATTCACAACTTTAACCAAGCATACAGTGCCTCCATACATCCGAAATGACAATATAATTATAACCATAGCTCAACTACCACTAATCAACATTCACATAAACGCACAGCATAAAAAACAACACAAAAAAAACATTACTTATTTACAAACGCAGACTAAAGTGCACCTAACCTCCACCACCACAATAGAAAGCTGCACACCTCCCACTTGGTATCCTGGTCTTTAGACCCAAGGAGACCACAACAGATAAACACTCTCCCTTGGTGGTGGACACAAGTCTGTTCAGAGTTGACTCAGGGAATGCTACTCCCTTTTTAGCTGCCAAACAAAGTTCTCGGAAGCGGCCCCAAGCTCCCATGCTTCGAGGACAGACCCTCTTTTTGAAGATGAAGAAATGCCCCTTCAAGGACAAAAATGTCACATATTTATTTTGTTACAGCTTGAGTTTGAGATGTAATGTCTTCCATTTATTCTGTGAAACTGAAATCTCAGTTCCATTGCTAACAGGCTGTTGTAGTTTCCAGCTGTTTCAGAGAGCTTCTGTGCTCATATTCCATTCTTCCCAACTGTGCTATTAGACCATTGTTCTCTTCAGCATGTTTCAGCCTTTCAATTGAGGCAGAATCCATGACATGGGCAATGGCTGCATCATTCTCCTTCAGCTGTTGACCGAGTCCAGCAAGTAATTCCTTTCTTTGACTTATTTGAACGTTGATGCAGTTGATTTGCTCATCTTTGGCTTGCAATTCATTGTGTAGACAATGATGTTTGTTAACTGCCTCTCTCACTTTATCTGACTCTTTATGGAACTGTACGTGGAGATGCTCCACTTTCCCCCTTTCCCCTTCAGGGCAGAGGCCCCTTCACACTCATCATGGTGGATCTTCTCTCTCTCCTCAAGACTGTACTCAGTCATTTGCAACTGTGCTGATACTTTATCCAATTCACTTTTTAAAGAATTAATCTCAGACTGATGACTTTCTTGTGACCGTTTCATCATAGTATGTAAAGAGGCCTTTTCTTCCTCTAATGCAACACATTTCTCAGCCATGGTTAGCGACAAAATTGACAAATCTTTATCAGCACACTCTTTGCTTGCATCAAGTGCTTGGCCTCCCACTCTGCTCTCTCTATGGCTCCACCTCGGATTCGCCACTTGTTCACCGCTCGGCGGACCCAGCTGATGGCCCCCCCACAGAGCTTGGCCAAGCTGCTGAACCTTACACACAGCCTCTCTGGCATTGGGCAACACCAGGGTCTCGAGCGCCAGACTCGAAACCTCACCAGATTGCTTGGGCTGACTTCTTTCACGCCTCCCACTTTGACCGGACTGAACCCATGGCTTGAGAGAGAAGCCTCCAGCGGGGAGGATATCTTCCACTCCTCTCGTGACCTTGTCCAGTTTCTGAGCCCTTTTTCTTTTGGTGTTTACCAGCTCGCAGGAGATCTCCTCCACCGTGATCGCTTTTGCTCTCATAGAGTGTGCAAAATGAGTCTTAGAGTTGTGGATTGACATCTCCATCTCCTCAAACAGATCAGGGTGCGTTCCCCCCACAGTCTTCCCTAGCGGGCCGTCCCACAGCACCAGATCTCCCACTCTCTTCATCCGCTGTGGAGCAAGCCGACCCTCCCGGTGGCTGATCAAGAGCTCGATCTTCTCTGGCCGGACCAGCTCCTCCGTTTTGACTTCTGGGAAGAATCTTTTAAGCTGCTTCGGGCTGACGACTCTGCCTGCTCGGGCGATTTCATCCAGGCCATAACAGACTATCTGGTGGGGACTCCATGTGTCCTCTGAAATACGCATCCTGACCTTGAGCAGGTACCTTTCTGTCTTGACTCTCACTTTCATCCCACCAACTCCATGCACAACCAACGTTATCTTCTCCCCTCTCAGTCTGAGTCTTTTGGCAGCTTGGTGGGTTATGTAGTTGGTGTCGGACGCAAGGTCTACTAGGGTCCCAATAGTTTGCCCTCCGTTTGTCATGACCTCCATGATCATCATAAGCACAGGATGCTCCCTCAGGCCATTTTTTCCACGGAGACTACCACCCTTACTGCTTGTGCTCATTGACACTGTTGTTTGGTTGGTGAATGCCCTTAAAATCTGGTCCGCTGCTTCGGGGGAGACGTTAGCAAGTGCCTTCTGTTGCTCTTCTGAGAGTGTTCCTGTGTTTACGCCGCTTGTTTCCACCCTTTGTCTTCCCATTCTCCTCTCCTCTCCTTTTTGCCCTCCTTCTGCAGAGCACATGAGGTAGTGGTGGTCGGAGGTCTCTCCCTTTTGGCAGCACTTCCTGCAAAGGAACCTGTCGCTGCATTCTCCATCCCTCTGATGGGATGTCAAACATCTCTGGCAGGCTTCATTCCTTTCGACGACGTCTCTCTTTTCAGCCAGACTGAGCGCTTTGAACCTTTTGCAGAAGAACATTTTGCCTCCGTGCTCCTCATCTCCACACACGCTGCATTCTTCTCCAGTCGCAACCATTCCTGTTGCTCGTGTGAACGTCTTCCACTCTGGCTTGCTTGGCTTCTCGAACACTTCTGAGGGTCTTAGCTGCACCAACGCCTCAAGGACTACTTCTTCATTTTTTAAGAATTTTAGGAGAGCGTCAAAGTGGCCTTCAGGGGTGACATTGTTCACAGGTGCAGCTTTAAAGGTGAGCCAGCTCCTCAGCTCACATTCAGGCAGTTTGCTTTCAATAGCTTTGATAACAAGTGGATTATTTATAGCTCCAATATTTCCTAAGTCTGTCAGGTCAGTAAGGGCCTTCTCAACAGCTTGGATGAGCTCTATTGTTTTTCTCGGCTGGTTACCTTTTGCCACCGGCAACTTCTCCAACTCTTCAATTATCTGAATGGCGATGGTGGTCTTATTCCCGAACCGGTTTTCAAGGACCCTAAACATATCATGAGCTGTGTCGTAGCTTGAGAGCCTAACGCCATTGATGATTCTCTCCTCCACACTGTCTAGGAGCTGGAATTTCTTTACTTCGGCTGACCCAGATGGATCTCCCTGTCGCTGGAGGTTTTCCCAGTCTCTTCGCCAACAGTGAAAGTCTCTCATGCAACCATTGAACTTTGGTAGCTGTATTGGGTGAAGGCGAACTCTCTGTATGGCTGCTGCTTGTGAGCCTCCCGCTTCCAGGCTTGCTATGCTAGCGCTGTGTGCTACCTCCCATGCTTTCCGCTGCGCCTTAGCCAGCTCGGCACGCTCTTCTGCGGCGGCCTCTGCCATTACCAACTGGATCTCAGCTGCCTTTTCTCTGGCATCTGCGGCCCTCTCCTCAGACCCAGCGCTAACTTCGGCTGCCTTTAGCCTGGTCTCGGCGGCTCTTCTTTCAGCCTCAGCGGCTCCTTTTTCAGCTTCTGCAATGTCGGAGGCGGCCTTTAGCCTGATTTCAATGGCTCTATCAGCCTGCTCTTTCTGGACCCTGCCGAATTCAACCACCCACCTTCGCCAGAGGTCAATTCTCTTGTCCTCCAGTACTTGCAGCTTTTTTCTAACCTCGCACGCAGCGCCTTCAGGGATCCACCCTTCCCAGACAGCTAGCAGACTTTCTGCCTTGGTGATGAGAGATTCCAAGAGTGTGACTTGTTCTTTACCATTTTCGTAGGTGATTGTTTCCAGGTTAACTTCTCCCGCACCTTCATAGCTTCTTTCTGCCCGTCCAATGGCTGCTTTTAGCTCGGTCTCTGCATATTTTGACCAAAGGTTGGAATGGATTGCCTGCTTCACCTCTTTTAATGTTGTATCACACTCTATGGTTACCCTCTCCAAGTCTGCTTTGGCTTTATCATCCACAGCCTCCATGTCGCCTGCTTCATCAATCAGACAGGCCTCACACACATAATTAGCTGCATGAAGCCTTTCTGCGTCCTCAGAAAGGGATTTCTACTCACTTTTCAATTCCTCTCGCAGCATAGTTGGCGCCATTCGCAAAATGCTGTTGGCCTTTCTTGTGAAAGCTGCCTTCACTTTGGCCCTCTCTTTCTTTAATTGATCCATTTTCATTTATTTTTATTTATTTATTATTTATTTGACCATAAAATAAATAATTGTAATAATAAATAACCTAATAAATAATAACCTAATTGAGCGTACCCGTAACTCCTTATCTACCTTGTGTCTTCCGCCCTCTCTAGCTGCCTAAACTAGCTCAGAAGCTACTTCCCTAACTATCCTAGCCTAACTAGTCTTCAGCGGCGTTACCAGGCTCACCAGAGGTCCCCCCAGGGATACCGCCCAAAAATGGAAAACAATACAAATAAACAAAGTGGAGTAGGTTTCACCTTCTCCCGCCGGCTTGCCACCCAGGTACACTCAAACTAAGCTAAAGGTCTTGAAATTAGAGGGCTACTAATCAGCATACATATAATATGATTGGCACCATCGCAGGGCTAGTAAACAAACTATAGCTTTTATCCTCAACTGGATGGGGGACCCTGATGTAAACAAGACGAAAGTCCTCTCTGGTCTACATCCCCCCAGCAACCGTGCGCACTGAGCTGCACTGTATTGCACCCACTCTCCAATCTGTTAATAAAATGCTCAAACAAACAATCAACTGCCTTCATTGTTTGTCCACGTTAGCTTTGGTATGCTATTTGATAGCCAGTTTCAGTAGCTTGGCATTACTCCTGATCGCATTTGAAGTTGGCACTGACATCTCTCAAACCAAGTTTTCATTCATTCACTCATTCAGCTGCGTCAGCTTCCTTAGCTGTGTTAGATGCTTGTACCAGCATTTGAACCAGGTGAAAGTTCCTGCTCGCTGACCCGTATGGTCTGATGCGCGAGTTATTCCATTTACAACGACACAGGAGTACCTCATATCCCTCGGTTATTTTGTCCTTGTCTGACGGCGCGTTTCAGCCACTCTTCTGCCGCCGCCCGTGGTTTGTAACTGTGCAGCTTTACTCCCGCTGCTGGGGTGAAGGGATGGACAGGATGCCACTCAGTTGTAAAACGGTTTTAATTCTTTTCTCCAACAGGTTACAAACCTTGAAACAAAACACACATTCAATCAATAACTACCACAATAATACTATCATTCTTAAAACAAATCGCTTACACACATTCACTCACCAGTCCTCACTCGTTTCCCTTCGCTGCTGTCAAATTCCCCGCAACTTCTTGTTTACTGTTTCACTGACACCACGTGACGTATCTCGACCAATTACAGCCCACTCCTCGCTACGTCCCTGGATCACATGTGAATGAATACACCTCCATTCACAACTTTAACCAAGCATACAGTGCCTCCATACATCCGAAATGACAATATAATTATAACCATAGCTCAACTACCACTAATCAACATTCACATAAACGCACAGCATAAAAAACAACACAAAAAAAACATTACTTATTTACAAACGCAGACTAAAGTGCACCTAACCTCCACCACCACAATAGAAAGCTGCACAGACATCAAGGCCACCTACCTAATCATCGTTTCCCCTTAATTGGCTGATATCAATCCCTATCTCCTAGCATGTCCTATATGCTCTGTAAATAACTATGTACAGATACCGAGATGTCACACCATGTTACCTGTTACCTGTTTATTGCACAATATTGTTTTGTTGGATTCTATTATATGTTGTACCACTGTATTGCACATCGTTGCGGGCAAGACCACCCGCATTTCATTGTATACTTGTATGCCGTGACAAATAAAACTCTTGACTCTTGACTTGACTTGACTGAGCCGTTCAGCCATTATACTATAGTGTGATGTGTGCCTGGTGCCAGTGTATGGCAGCCATTGAGCCTGCGTAGCCCAAGGTTGGGTGCTACCAGCAGTGGTGGTGAAGGAGGCAATTTCCACCCTACATTGTGGGGAGCGCTTTGAGTCTGAGAAAAGTGCTATATAAAATGTAATGGATTATTATTAATTCATTATTATTATTAACAAATTAAAAACAACAGACTCAACAAACTCAACAAACAGACTCAACAGAGTCAACAGACTCAACAAACAAAGTCAACAAACTCAATAGACTCAACAAACTGTACCCCTGTTTGGGGTGTTTGGGGGACTGGCTGTTTCTGGTGGGGTTCACATGCCTTCGAGCAACATTGTAGTTATTGTACTTATTTTATACCTATTCTTATGTCTGCATGTTTACGTTGCACTACTTTTATTGTCTTTTATACCTATTCTTATGTCTGCAATTTAACTCAACTATATGCTGATTGAAGATAAGATAAGATAAGATATTCCTTTATTGATCCCCTTGGGGAAATTCTGTATCATAGCAGCATGGGGGGGATTTTATGCCAATGTTCATTTGATATGAATTGCTGTGGTGCACTCTGGACCCTGCATGAAAATATAGAGTAATAAGATAGATAGAGTTATTCATATTTATTATTATTATATTGTAAAAAATGTATGCATTCAAATGGCTGTATGTCTCGATGACATTGAAAATGTGAGTGACCTCAATTGTCCTTTCGACAATAAATAAAGGTTTGAACAATGGAAATAATTTTTCTGAATTCTTTGACACATAGTGACTCACATTTTCACATTTCATGGGATCTTTAAAATACTTGTTTTACAAAGTCCTCCTCGAATTCAGTATTCTACGGAGATCGTTTCCAAGGACCGAGCCCTTTTTCCTGTGTTTTTTCCCTTAAACTACTTCATGCATGTGGGGCGACAGTGGCTCGAGAGGTAGAGCAGTCGTCTGGCAATCCGGAGGTTCTCGGTTCAATTCCCGCTCCTCCCGGGCAGTGTGTCGATGTGTCCTTGAGCAAGACACTTAACCCCTAACTGCTCCCGATGAGCCGGTTGGTACCTTGCACGGTTTCCTCCGCCGTCGGTGTGTGAATGTGTGAGTGAATGTGTGAGTGAATGGGTAAAAATGTGAGGAACAAATTGTAAATCGCTTTGGATAAAAGCGCTATATAAAAAAGCAGTCATTTACCATTTACCATGGTCAATTTTTGTTAATGTATTTTACAATTATAGCACATAAAGGAGAATTATTACACTCCACCGCTATTAATTAGATTAGATTAGATTATTTAATGACCACACAGCCAGGCTGGTGGAATTTGTTTTCAGTGCATATAACATTGTTCCAACATGGAACATCACGTACAATACATACTACATGCAGTTAAATACATAGATACGTAAATACAAAAACCACAACATCACAAGTGATGTCCGTAACAGCAGAGTTAGGGGGATTGTTATAGAGAGTTCAGTGTCCATGTGGCAGTGGGGAAGAAACTGTTTTTAAAGCGGGATGTTTTGGTGGTCAGAGATCTGTAGCGCCTCCCGGAGGGCAGCAGCTGGAAGACATGGTGTGCTGGGTGAGTGGGGACAAAGATGATTTTTCTTGCTCTTCTTATTGGGTCTCATTCCCGAACGGATTTACGACAAAACATTTCCTCTTAGGCAGATTTCTGCCCATTTAAGACATATTAGCGCTAGTAGCGCGATTCCCCAAATCAATCATAAGGAGCACACTTATGATTGATTGACTAATTGAACATGTTATTAACTTGACAGACTGTGTTCTCATAGTGATTCCTTCATGTCAACGCTACAGGCCTCCTTGGAATTAATTATTTAATCATAATTAAAATAAATATGACAATATTTGTACGATAAGAAATTACGCATTTGATTTCGGAAAAATAAATAATATGGATTCATCTGATCACAGGGCAGCTGGATTAACCATATCTGAACCAGCTATTTTGGACAAATGTATAATTACTTTAATTACTCAGATATTCAAACACAATTATGCAATTATTGTGAAATGATTGAAAATAATAATTATTTAATGCCTTCTGTGGAATTTGTATTTATTATTTGTTACATATCTGTTTTAATTTAAATTATACATTTGAAAGAATGCAAGTCAACATGCAATATATCCCATTGATTGGTATACAATGGGACAGACCTTTGTTTTATATAGCTATAAACCTGCATTCCTTCGAATATATCATTAATCAATTAAACTGATATTGAAATACACTATATAGCCTATACACCAACACTGAAATTACAGTGGATAAATAAATAAGAACTAAAGCTAATCGCGTGGAAATAGACTGCACTAATATTCCATAAGTCTTGTGTGCGCCAGACTGTACTTATACTGTACGTAAGGCAGAGCATATATATAGTATCTACTAAATCCTAATGAAACAAGTAACTAGAATAATATAAGCCTACTGTTCATTCATTAGACACGTAGGCCATACTGGCGCACACAAGACTCTGGCGGCCTTAATATGTGTATACTGTACTGTACAGTACTGTACACATATTAAGGCCGCCAGAGTCGGGCCTACCATGAGCGGACTGCATGGGTTGCGCGCGCGTGTGTGTGTGTGCGCGCGCGTGCAGCGGCAGGTGCCCGAGCTGTACTATATATGATGACAATACAATTAATCTAATCTAATTTCGATGGGTCGCAAAACGCTTCCGCATCCATTTTCACATGGCTGCATCATTAGTTGCCTTATAAGGAGCTCTGGAGGTGTTGTTTTGTATGCAAATGACCAGACGGGAACACGCGTTCATGTTTCAGACTGGTGCCATTCCCGAACGCAGATTATCTCAGCTCAGATAGTTTCAGCCCCTTAAGACATATTACCAGCACGTTGGGGACTCAGAGTGAACTTGTCATTGATTCTGTCTCAGTCGGTTCCAAGAGAACTCTTTGGAAAATATTCGGGAATGGGACCCATTATTCTTTGGCGGTGGAGTGATTCGAGTGACTTATTGATTATTCTTTGCATTTTTTTTTTTTAATGTGAGGCTCTCTCTTGTATGTTAGACCTTGACAATATAATTTGATGTCTTCCTGTTTCCTCCCCCTTCAGGACCTGGAGGAGTTCGTGGAAGGCTCTGGGGAGGACGGCTTCATCGTCTTTACCCTGGGATCCATGGTGTCTCAGATGCCCGAGGAGAAAGCCAGACAGTTCTTTGAAGCCTTCAGGCAAATCCCTCAAAGGGTAAAAATACAATACATGAGTCTTCACTCGTTCAGTCGGATCAACTCATCGGCTGATTAGAGGGAATCGTTCACAAAGTTGAAACAGAAATACTCTTGTTTTAGTCATTTTGCATTTCAGTCAGCAGCATGTCAATCAGCAGCACATCAGTCACATCAGTCACATCAGTCACATCAGTCAGAACCACATCAGTCACATCAGTCACATCAGTCACATCAGTCAGAACCACATCAGTCACATCAGTCACATCAGTCACATCAGTCACATCAGTCACATCAGTCACATCAGTCACATCAGTCAGCACCACATCGGTCAGCAGCATTCTCACATCAGCCACTGGAAACTGTAGCACTCCAGTACATATACAGCATACAGTACATAGACGTAATCATTATACTTGCAACAGTCTAAAACCATAGAACTTTGTCTCTTGCACGGATTAGCTCCAGAAACCCCATATTAGTAAATACTAATGGTGTGTAGATGAGATGTTAAGCTCTGGTGCTGCTGTTGATGTTTTCAGGTGGTGTGGAGATACACTGGAGTTGTCCCCGAAGATCTGCCCTCGAACGTCAAACTTATGAAGTGGCTACCTCAAAACGACCTTCTAGGTATTTCTATTTCATTATTTTTAGCAAATGGAATCCTTAGTATTGAAATAAAAAACACAATTGCCAACGTTTCACAAACAGGGCATTCTTACACCTCGCTTATTCCATTTGAACTGGGTCATGCACCAACAGTGCTACTCAAACCCTCACAATGCTACTGTGACAACTATTTTGCAACGCTTGCATTTTCTTTCCTGTGCCCACGTAGGCCATCCCAAAGCCAAAGCCTTCATCACTCATGGAGGGACACATGGCATCTACGAGGGCATCTGTAACGGGGTTCCCATGGTGATGATGCCACTGTTTGGGGACCAAGGAGACAACGTGCAGCGCATGGTGGCCCGCGGGGTGGCAGAGATGGTCAATGCCTTCGATGTGACCACAGAGAAGTTGGTGGAGGCCCTCTCTAAGGTTATCCATGACAAAAGGTGAGACAAAGAGATTATAATGGGGGCTGCGGCTGGGTAGCATAGAGGTGTAAGCACTTGCCTACCACTGCATTGACACTGGGTTCGAATCCAGCTGTCAGCGGTACCTCCGGCTTGGTCAGTCGCCCCTACGAACACAATTGGCAGTGTTCGTGGGTGGGAAGCCGGTGGGGTATATGAGTCTTGGTCATTGCAAACAGCGACTCCTACTGGTCGGTCTGGGCGCCTGTTCAGCAGGGAGGGGATCTGGGGGAAATAGCGTGAACCTCCGCACGCGTTACGTTCTCCCAGTGATACTCCTCGCTGTCAGGTGAAAAGATGCGGCTGGTGACTCCACATGTATCGGAGGAGGCATGTGATAGTCTACACCCTCCCCAGACCGACAGTAGGGCAGCAGGTGGCAGTCTACACCCTCCCCAGATCAACAGTAGGGCAGCATGTGGTAGTCTACACCCTCCCCAGATCAACAGTAGGGCAGCATGTGGCAGTCTACACCCTCCCCAGATCATCACATCTGGACAAGAGGAAGGGGAACTATGTGAGAATGCTGTTCATCGACTACAGCTCAGCATTCAATACCATAGTCCCCTCCAAACTCATAGCCAAGCTCAGGGACCTGGGCTTGAACTATGACCTGTGCCAGTGGGTCCTGGACTTCCTGACGGGCAGACCCCAGGTGGTAAGAGCCGGCAACTGCACCTCCTCATCCATCACGCTCAACATAGGGGCCCCCCAGGGCTGTGTTCTGAGCCCCCTCCTCTACTCCCTGTACACACATGACTGCGTAGCACAGCGGAACAACAACACCATCATCAAATTTGCTGATGACACAGTAGTGGTGGGCCTGATCTCTGCCAACGACGAAAGGGCCTACCTGGAAGAGGTAGAGAACCTGTCACAGTGGTGTCAGGAGAACTGCCTCTCCCTGAACGTCAGCAAAACAAAAGAGATGATTGTGGACTTCAGGAGGTCGGGGGTCAAGGACTACAGCCCCCTCAGCATCGACGGGGCACCAGTTGAGAGAGTGAACAGTTTCAAGTACCTCGGAGCCCACATATCCGAGGACTTGACATGGACCACACACATTGACAGTGTTGTGAAGAAGGCACGACAACGCCTCTACTTCCTCAGGCGCCTAAGGAAGTTCCAAGTCAGTCAGAAGATCCTTAGGAACTTCTACTCATGTACAATAGAGAGCATCCTGACCGGCAACATCACCTCCTGGTTTGGGAATAGCACTGCACAAGACCGTAGCAGACTACAAAGAGTGACACGTTCAGCCGAACGCACAATTAGAGGGGGGCTTCCCACCCTCCAGAACATTTACAACAAGCGGTGCAAGGGGAAGGCTAAGAGAATTATTAAGGACTCGAGCCACCCGAACAACTGCCTCTTTGAACTGCTGCCGTCAGGCAAGCGATACCGGAGTCTTATGGCGAGCACAGAAAGACTCAGAAGGAGCTTCTATCCCCAGGCCATCAGGCTGCTAAACGAACAATAATCGCTAAACGAACAATAATCACTATGCAACAACCATCAAATGCACACAGCACACACACCCACAAGCACACACTCACTCAAACAAACAACACACTGCAGCACCCACTCTCCACACTTTAGATCACACAAACACACTTACACTTTATATTTATTGATAAAGGATTTGCACTACAACTCGTACACCTACTGTGAATTGTACCTAAACTGCACCTCGTCCATTTATGCCTTGCACTATATAGTATTGTATATTAGTACACTGCACAGTATTGTATATTGTATGGTAACTACGTCTACGAACATTGTACATATGTCTAAACTGAACACTGTGACCTCTTTTTTTACTTCTAATTTTTACTATGTTTTTATTTCATACTTATCTTGTCATGCACAGTCTCTGGAGCGCAACAGTAAGAAGCATTTTGTACAAAAGTATTCTGTACTTCTGTATGACAACTATTAAAGAAACTTGAAACTTGAAACTTGAAACAGTAGGGCAGCATGTGGTAGTCTACACCCTCCCCAGATCAACAGTAGGGCAGCATGTGGTAGTTTACACCCTCCCCAGATCAACAGTAGGGCAGCATGTGGCAGTCTACACCCTCCCCAGACCGACAGTAGGGCAGCATGTGGTAGTCTACACCCTCCCCAGACTGACAGTAGAGCAGCATGTGGTAGTCTACACCCTCCCCAGATCAACAGTGGGGCAGCATGTGGCAGTCTACACCCTCCCCAGACCGACAGTAGGGCAGCATGTGGTAGTCTACACCCTCCCCAGACCAACAGTAGGGCAGCATGTGGTAGTCTACACCCTCCCCAGACCAACAGTAGGGCAGCATGTGATAGTCACACCCTCCCCAGACCAACAGTAGGGCAGCATGTGGCAGTCTACACCCTCCCCAGACCAACAGTAGGGCCGCATGTGGCAGTCTACACCCTCCCCAGACCAACAGTAGGGCAGCATGTGATAGTCTACACACAGGGGTGCCCAACCTTTTTTGAACCAAGATCTACTTTTTAATTTACCACCTAGCCGAGAGCTACCAGCCAAAATTTGACCTACTCTCGGCTAGTATTAGTATTAATAGTATTAGTAATACCCATTCAATATGCACATGACAGAACATATTATATGGCATATAATATTTTCTGTCATGTGCATATTGAATGGGTATATAATATAATATGCTATTTTATATAGTGTGTAGCAATTACAAGAATGACGAGACTAACTTCTCACGTTGGGCATGCAGGCAGCATGACCCATTTATTTCACACTCTGCATACACACAGACAACACACACACTCAATTCAATGGGCATGAGAAAACATGAGTTTACATTGCCAAAGCAAAAGTGGAACAATACAATCAAAACAAAAATGATATATGTACAATTAAAAGGGAATAGGAATGATGTGTAAACAGAGCTGTCACATTGCAACTGACAACACACTAGTGTTGTTACGATACTGGAATTTCGAACTTCGATACGATACCTTGAAAAGTATCGATATTTGATACCATTTTCGATACCACAGGGAAAAATGTTAAATCTTAAAAAGTAAAAAAAAATTTAATAAAGATAAATATGTATATATATATATTTTTTTTTTATTTAACTAAATTTTGCTTTTGTTGCTGGTCGATTCTCCTCAGCTTCTCTCTGGTACTATAAGAGAAGATAATAACACTTTTAAAACCCTTTGTTTATCTTTAGATCAGACATTTAAAAATAACTAAATGATCTAATCTTAGAAATTAAGTTAAGTTAATAGTACTGCATGTTAAGCATAACAGATTGATTGAACATTTTATTAACAGATTGCAGAATGGGTACAATACAGTACGGCTCAATACACACAATTGTTAAGGGGATGCAGACCAGAGAAAGACTTTCCTCTTGTTTACATCAGGGTCCCCCATTTTCAATTCATCATAACATTTGACATACAGATAAACAGTAGTTACATCCAGCCATTTATGACATACAAGATATACAGCACTGTTTAAGAGACAGAGTTTCTAAAAGAGAGTATATACAGTTAATTAACTTCTGACCATTATAGTCAACGTTTTTTCCTATGAACTGAAACTCATAAGACCACATAAGGCTAGCATCATTCAGTTACAGCTATATTGGCCAACATTAGCCAGCTATCTAGCCAGCTACTGCACCACGAACTGCCAGCCAGCCAGCTGGCTACCTTAACTCACAATACAACAGCTATCCACTCCAGCCAGCTACTGCACTACGAACTGCCAGCTTGATTGATTGAAAAGCTAGCCAGCTGGCCACCACCAATCCAGCCAACCGTACAAATTACGGTCTCAGCCAAATCACATCGATTTGTACAGTTAGTTAGCTAGCCATTCCATTGTGAATTAAAAAGTAGCTAACGTTAGCCAACTGAGAAAGATAGCTAGCTAACCAACAGCTGCAAGCCTGCAAACAACAACGCAGTTAATATAATGAGCTATCCGTAGTAGGGCTGACCTTTGATTTCTTTTTGGAATTCGAAGCTTTGGGGCCGAAGCTTCGAGATACATTTTTAATTCTTTTTTATAATTTTTTTTTTAATGTTGTGGGACTTGTACAGCACTTTGTTCAACTGTGTCAGTGCTGTAAAGTTTAAACCTTTTTAAATCTTAGACAAACAAAATGCTTTGCTTTCATGAAATATTGTAAGCCGTCATTTGAGGCTTTATAAAAGCAGCACAATGAACACAAATCTGTCAGTGCCGAGTCCGACCTCATCTTAAATAACAAACAGCATTGCTTGTTGTAGTTAACAAAGAGAGGCAGAGTTGATTTTGCAAAAAAGAAAAAAAAGAAATTTTCTTTTTTTTTATTTGTTTATAATCGAATTGTATTAATCGAGATCTACTTGAAATCAGCCCGCGATCTACCTGTGGATCGCGATTGACTGGTTGGGCACCACTGGTCTACACCCTCCCCAGACCAACAGTAGGGCAGCATGTGGTAGTCTACACCCTCCCCTCCCCAGACCGACAGTCAATTCTAAATGTACATTTTACTCTCTGACTTTTTAAGTTCCATGTTACCCAAATAGGGTATCAACACCCTAAGGCAGTCACCTAGCAATAAAGATTGTGACTCAAGATCAAAGTAACTAAGTGATAGAATTTCAACTCAAGCCAACATTGGTTTGAGTCGGCCGCAGTCAACCAGCACCTGCTAACGGGTCTGACCCTTTAGCTCTGCTGGTTAGTGTAAACTACAGTCAACCAGCACCTGCTAACGGGTCTGACCCTTTAGCTCTGCTGGTTAGTGTAAACTACAGTCAACCAGCACCTGCTAACGGGTCTGAACCTTTAGCTCAGCTGGTTAGTGTAAACTACAGTCAACCAGCACCTGCTAACGGGTCTGACCCTTTAGCTCAGCTGGTTAGTGTAAACTACAGTCAACCAGCACCTGCTAACGGGTCTGAACCTTTAGCTCAGCTGGTTAGTGCAAACTACAGTCAACCAGCACCTGCTAACAGGTCTGACCCTTTAGCTCAGCTGGTTAGTGTAAACTACAGTCAACCAGCACCTGCTAACGGGTCTGAACCTTTAGCTCAGCTGGTTAGTGTAAACTACAGTCAACCAGCACCTGCTAACGGGTCTGAACCTTTAGCTCAGCTGGTTAGTGTAAACTACAGTCAACCAGCACCTGCTAACGGGTCTGACCCTTTAGCTCAGCTGGTTAGTGTAAACTACAGTCAACCAGCACCTGCTAACGGGTCTGAACCTTTAGCTCAGCTGGTTAGTGTAAACTACAGTCAACCAGCACCTGCTAACGGGTCTGACCCTTTAGCTCTGCTGGTTAGTGTAAACTACAGTCAACCAGCACCTGCTAACGGGTCTGAAACTTTAGCTCAGCTGGTTAGTGTAAACTACAGTCAACCAGCACCTGCTAACGGGTCTGAACATTTAGCTCAGCTGGTTAGTGTAAACTACAGTCAACCAGCACCTGCTAACGGGTCTGAAACTTTAGCTCAGCTGGTTAGTGTAAACTACAGTCAACCAGCACCTGCTAACGGGTCTGAAACTTTAGCTCTGCTGGTTAGTGTAAACTACAGTCAACCAGCACCTGCTAACTGGTCTGACCCTTTAGCTCAGCTGGTTAGTGTAAACTACAGTCAACCAGCACCTGCTAACGGGTCTGAAACTTTAGCTCAGCTGGTTAGTGTAAACTACAGTCAACCAGCACCTGCTAACGGGTCTGAACATTTAGCTCAGCTGGTTAGTGTAAACTACAGTCAACCAGCACCTGCTAACGGGTCTGACCCTTTAGCTCAGCTGGTTAGTGTAAACTACAGTCAACCAGCACCTGCTAACGGGTCTGACCCTTTAGCTCTGCTGGTTAGTGTAAACTACAGTCAACCAGCACCTGCTAACGGGTCTGACCCTTTAGCTCAGCTGGTTAGTGCGGCTGCCTGTGGATCCTATGGTCCCAGGTTAAAGTAAAGTCAACTATGCCATATAATGGTGTCTTCATGTCAACATTAGCTGTATAATGGTGTCTTCATGTCAACATTAGCTGTATAATGGTGTCTACCTGTCAACATTAGCTGTATTGTATAATGTTTTCTTCATGTCAACGTTAGCTGTATAATGTTGTCAACATGTCAACATTAGCTGTACTGTATAATGGTGTCTTCATGTAAACATTAGCTGTATAATGTTAATAATAATAATAATAATAATAATAATAATAATAATAATAATAATAATAATAATAATAATAATAATAATAATAATAATAATAATAATAATAATAATAATAATAATAATAATAATAATAATAATAATAATAATAATAATAATAATAATAATAATAATTCATTTTATTTATATAGCGCTTCTCAAGGACCCGAAGTCGCTGGAATGTTGTCTTCATGTCAACATTAGCTGTATAATGTTTAATTCAAGTCAAGTGTTCCTTTATTAATCCCCTTGGGGAAACTCAGGATAATGTATAATGTTGTTGACGTGTGTATCTGTTACATCACCGGGCTTCATGATGACTCCACAGCTACAAAGGGAACATGGAGAAGCTGTCTGCGATCCACAAGGACCGGCCCGTAGAGCCGCTGGACCTGGCCGTGTTCTGGACGGAGTTCGTCATGAGACATAAAGGGGCCGAGCACCTGAGGCCTGCCGCGCATGAGCTGAACTGGATCCAGTATCACAGTCTGGATGTCATCGGCCTCCTGATTCTAATCACTGTGGTCTGTGTATTAGTGATACTGAAAGGCTGCTTGTTCTGTGTGCGCAAATGCTGCAGGAAGCGGACTGTGAAGACAAAGAAAGAGTAGGTTTTTTTGTACTGTGGTCCCTGGCATCGATTTTGTAAATACAATTTGACAGCAATGAAGAGAATCTTGAGTTTGAAGGAAATAATGAAATTGTTATCTGATTACAATTAGAAAACTGTGAGCATGAGTGTGTGTGTTTGTGTGTGTATGTGTGTAAAATCACAAATGATTGTTAAAAAAAACACAACATTTTTAATATTTTCAATATATCAAATGCAAAGTGGATTTCTCTCAGGGAGATTATTACAGGCTAGCATGTGTCAATGATAAGCAACACAACAGATTTTTATGGATTTTTAGTTTTTTTGTAATGTCAGATTTAACAAGAACTCTTTTCAGAAAAGTGGAGTATTTAATTTTTCATCTGAAATTACAAAAAAATACAAATCCATCAAAATCTGTGTTGTTGCTAATCATTGACATATGCTAGCCTGTAATAATCCCCCCAGAAAAATCCACTTTGTATTTCATATATTGAAAATATTTAAAAATAACTTCTGATGCCATCACACACACTGGCATTTAACGGATTACAATTCTAAAATGTATTGAATATGTGGTGGTTATGATAAGGGCTGAAGTTGAATAAAAGATTCATGAAAGAAATTATTTCAATATAATAATATTTTGATGCCGTTTTTGAAGAGGACAATTTTGTCCCTTAAATATCGGGTGGGCCAAAAAGTGGCCATTTTTGTTTTTGTTTTTGAGGACTGCATACTTTTTGCAAAGCTTTATACTTTATACGTATAGCACATGCATGAGCCTGGTCTCTTTTGAAAGGTAACATTCTGAAGTTACTAAATCAAAAAAGGATAATCACTTTTAGTGCTAATGAAATAGAGTAACATAGGTTTGAACTTGAGTTGAACTTGAACTTGTGTACTCACATTTCTCTGTAGTGGTTGCCAGATTCCTGTTTTTAAAGGAACATGCCAACATTATGGGAAATGCGCTTACCGTCTTCTCTAGCTTAGCTTTAGCACAAATTAATGGAAGCGGATACGGACCAGCTAGCCTAGCTGTTGGCCAAAAACCACTCTCCCGGAAGTTTAACCCTTTCACTGCCACACTACAGAAGGTTAACCCTTTACTATCACACTACCGACGTTAACCTTCTGTAGTGTGGCAGTGAAAGGGTTAACCTGCTGTTGTGTGGCAGTGAAAGGGTTAACCTTCTGTGTATTGTCGCAGTGAAAGGGTTAACCGCTTGGCAGTGCGGCAGTGAAAGGGTTCATCTAGGCTAGTGGTCCAAATCTGCTTCCATTAATTTGTGCCAAGCTAGCCTAGCTTGCAGCCTGATAGCTTTCTACTGAACACACAGAGAGGAAATTAGTATCTATCTTCTTGTCTGACTCTGGAGAAGATGGTAAGCGCATTTGCCATAATGTCGGTGTGTTCCTCTAAATCCTACAAAGCACTCATTAGCTCTGTATTCTGTATTAGCTATACATTCTATGATATGAGGGTTTCCCCATAATAATTTCCTAACTATTTCTTGATACTATTGCCGGGGGAGCGACAGTGGCTCAGGAGGTAGAGCGGTCGTCTGGTAGTCGGGAAAGGTTCCCAGTTCGATTCCCACTCCTCCCGGGCAGCGTGTCGAAATGTCCCTGAGCAAGACACTTTACCCCGCCCTAACTGCTCCCGATGATGCAGGTTGGCACCTTGCATGGTTGCCTCCGCCATCTGTGTGTGAATGTGAGGAACAAAAAATTGTAAAGTGCTTTGAATAAAAATCTGTTTTATACTTGATATTTAGACATTGTTGCACATCCATCAGCCTCGTATATCCCTCAAGTTGTTTTAGGAAGTGGCACCACTGACCGTTGTTAGCGGGTCAATGTTGACCCGGGGTCTAACTCAGTCCTGACCACTAAAAAGAAAGGAGTATCACTCAATATAGTTAATACTACATCCTAACTAACATGAGCGGCACAGTGGTGTAGTGGTTAACACTGTCGCCTCACAGCAAGAAGGTCCAGGGTTCGATTCCCGCTTGGGGACCAGGTTTCCATGATGCCAGGTACTCAGGTGGGGTATCTCCCAGGCCTTTCTGTGTGGAGTTTGCATGTTCTCCCCGTGCTCGCAAGGGTTTCCCCAGTGGCGGCTCTACCACTAGGGGCGCTAGGGCGCCGACCCACCTGCTGGCCAGCTGCTGTTAAATCAGAGAAGAAGACAATAAAACTTTTTCGTTTTTGTGTTTTATAGCCCTATAAATAATATAAACATGTTTCAAATTAATAATATTTACTCATTTTAAGTATGTTTGTATTTCCAATGCACAATATAACGTTATTATCTAAATTAAAAAAAACATCGTTTTCCAGAGCAGGAAGTGACATCACGTTTTTTTTATTTTTTTTATTTTTTTGTATTTCTCGGCCCGGGCTATACGCGATAGCGCTCTGAGTGCGCGTCACAGTTTGATCGCTGTCTCCGTCACAGCCAATCAGTGCATACGGCGTTGTGCGTTGAAATATGACTATTATGTTGGAATCCGAGCGCGATTTGAAGCGGTCTAGCCAGCAGCGTGAACTTCTGTGAAGAATTTCCATAGCCGCATTTCGCGGAGACGCTCTCTGATTGGCCGACGCCAGTATTTTTTTCCATGGCAGAATTTCACAGAGACGATCTCTGATTGGCCGAATCCAATTTCTAATGTTCCAATTCTAGCTTCTAGCTTGGTTCCTAGGTTGGTCTAGGACTGTTGTTTGTCTTAGAGCGTGCCGTGCCGTGACTGCAAGTTCTTTAGACTGTTAAGCTTAGGCACTCTTTCAAAGTTGGTTAAGGTTAGAGTTTGTCTTAGAGCATGGCGATAGAACGCCAGGTAGTTTGCAGTCTGTTCGAGCGGAAATGGACAAAGGAATGTACTTGTTGAGTGTTGTGCTAACGAGCTCAGCTGAGCTAACACTTGGCTAACAAGCTATATGGCGGATTATACACGTTTATCAAGCTCTCCTGCCCTGGACGTTTCAACTAAACAGTGAGTCTCTCTCTCTCTCTCTCTCTCTCTCTCTCTCTCTCTCTCTCTCTATCTCTCTCTCTCTCTCTCTCTCTCTCTCTCTCTCTCTCTCTCTCTCTCTCTCTCTGTGCTTAACGTTAACGTTTGTAAATAGTTTTTTTTAGGAGCAGTACTGTTAGGCTACTGCTGTGCTGGCCATTCATGAAGCGAGACATTGCTGATTGTTTATTTATTTTATAACACAAGACTATGACTACCAACTGCCTAGCCAGCCGTGTATCAATCTTGGATGCAATAATAACGTTACTTACCACACTGACTATGTCGATGGCTCATTGATTTAACTACTGCAGCTCTCTCGGATTGAAAATACGTGGATTATGGCTTGTTCAATATCGTCTATGTTTGAATGAATGAATGAATGAATGAATGAGAACTTTATTAACAGATTGCAGAATGGGTACAATACAGTACGGCTCAATACACACAATTGTTAAGGGGATGCAGACCAGAGAAAGACGTTTGTCTTGTTTACATCAGGGTCCCAGATCTTCGATTCATATCGATAGTTTAATAGCTAGCCTTGGCTCGTTTAACAATATGCAAAATATGTGTACAGCCCTGTACTCATACTGAAGTTATTCTTGGTATATAATAGGTCTGATTGTGTAACGAATCGATTCCACGTCGCGCTGTGTGTGAGAGAGAGAAGGAGAGAGGGAGAGATCTGCCTGTGTTTGGAGACGGGCGAGTTTTGTTTCTAACTTTTCTATTTATATTGTGTTTCAAGTTGTGAATTAGAGTCTAGACTATACTTTATTTGACTGGTTGTGTGTTGTTGTAGTAACAGCTGAGCGACTCGTTCATAAGAGCCGATTCATTGCCGTGAGCGTGAGTCGAATCGCTCACGTCTTGCCATGAGTCTTGCGTGGTACAGTACTGTACTGTACAAAATATTTGGTATAGCGCCCCTAGTGGCGAAGTACCCACCGGCCGCCACTGGGTTTCCCCCCCGATAAGATAAACCCAATAGAAAAACATGCACAACAGATCGTTAACGCTGTGGCGTCCTTGACGAAGACGGACAGGAGCACTTGGATTGGTCCCCAAGGCGCGGCTCACGTTGACGCCTGTCTGCTCCCGGCTGCCCATGGGGGGAAGGACAACGGGATGGGAAAAGTGCAGAGAGACATTTCATTGGCGACTCAGTGCATGTGTGTGTGTGTTCCTGTGGGTCGCCCATCTCGCGTGTGTGTGTTAGAACTGCATGACAAATAAAGACTTCTAGTCTAACAATTATTATTATGCATTCATAACCATATAATCCCATTGTAATTTGATTTTATGGCCCCCGAGACACATCATGTCCCTTATTTTTAAGATGAAAATGAGGTTGTTAAATCATAATATACTAAACGTGAAACCCATAGATAATAATGTTTTCTGACTATAATAGAACAATATTAGAATATAACTTCTGAAAAAAAGTTTAGTATATTTATTATTATTTAATTTATTTATATTTAGTATTTTTATAGTATAGTTTTACCTTGCCGGGTAAATAATGACCCTAACACCACAGTCGTGAACATAGTTTTGCTGTGCTTATATATGTGTTGTGGAGGATATCATGAAGCCTTGTTCTAATAAAATCAACTACATGGTAGTTATTACATATTATAACATTGAAACGGGTCGCTGGAGTGGAGACCCTAACACCACATAAGGTATGTATGTATGTATGTGATACACTGCTTACAAGTACTTTAACAGTAAAGGGTTAACCTTCTGTAGTGTGGCAGTGAAAGGGTTAAAGTGACTCACAACCTGCGCTCCTCTTCCTAGGAGGACAGGAAGTCCCGAATACCTGCTTCAAGTTCAAGTTTCAAGTTGTGTTTTATTTGTCACATGTACATTACAGTGAAATGCTTGGTTCTGCATGAACACCCTCTGATTGTGGTTCATACAGTAAAAGTAAAAAGAATAAAGACCAAACACTATGCAAATTATACAATATACAAAAGAGCCCCCCCCCTGCCACAGCGCTCACCCTCCCTAGAGAACAAGCTAGGGGTCCAAGACAGGGCCCCAGAGGCCCCCCCCTGCCACAGCGCTCACCCTCCCTAAAGAACAAGCTAGGGGTCCAAGACAGGGCCCCAGAGGCCCCCTCCTGCCACAGCGCTCACCCTCCCTAGAGAACAAGCTAGGGGTCCAAGACAGGGCCCCAGAGGCCCCCCCCTGCCACAGCGCTCACCCTCCCTAGAGAACAAGCTAGGGGTCCAAGACAGGGCCCCAGAGGCACCCCCCCTGCCACAGCGCTCACCCTCCCTAGAGAACAAGCTAGGGGTCCAAGACAAGGCCCCAGAGGCCCCCCCCTGCCACAGCGCTCACCCTCCCTAGAGAACAAGCTAGGGGTCCAAGACAGGGCCCCAGAGGCACCCCCCCCCCTGCCACAGCGCTCACCCTCCCTAGAGAACAAGCTAGGGGTCCAAGACAGGGCCCCAGAGGCACCCCCCCTGCCACAGCGCTCACCCTCCCTAGAGAACAAGCAAGGGGTCCAAGACAGGGCCCCAGAGGCACCCCCCTGCCACAGCTCTCACCCTCCCTAGAGAACAAGCTAGGGGTCCAAGACAGGGCCCCAGAGGCCCCCCCCTGCCACAGCTCTCGTGAGAGAGATGACTGACACATAGCATCCACTACATCATCAACCTTTATTTATTCTCGAAATTACAATTGAGGTCACCCTCATTTTCAATGTAGTCGAGACTTTACAGACAGTTCAATGCACACATTTCTACAATATAACAATAATACATATTTATAGCTCTCTACATAGTACTCTCAGTCCAGAGTGCACCACAGCAATTAGTATAAAAAATTCAAAAGAAAATTAAAATTAAAAATTAACATGCGCATAAAATCAGCACACAAATAAAAGTAGTGTAATGTAGACATGCAGATTTAACAATAGGCATACAATAAATAAGTACAATAGTATAATGTCGCTCGAAGGCATGTGAACCCCCCCGGAACAGTCAGTCCCCCGAACACCTCACACACCAATCCCTACCACATCCCCATCCAAGACACCCCCCCCGATAAAGCATGCCATGCTAGAGAGCAGCAGTCCTTCCCACTGCAGTTAGACTCTACAGACTCTACAGCTCTATATACTCTAGACCAGTATTTCTCAACTGGTGGGTCGCGACCCAAAAGTGGGTCGCGGGGCCATTTTGAGTGGGTCGCGGATGTGTGTGTAAAAATATAAAAATAAAAAGTATTTTATCATTTTTCTTTTGCACTACTTATCTTTGTGAAAGTGGCTTCTCAGCTCTGGTCCAGCTGAAGACAAAGCAGAGGAACAGATTGGACATTGAGCAGCCATGACCTCAGAGTTGCTTTGTCTACCATCACCCCAGACTTTGAGACTCTTGTCAGGAGCAAACAGCATCCCAGTTATCCCATTAGTTCCCTGTGATGTTAAGCTAAGCTAAGTCTGCTAAGAAGCATATTATTTATTATTATTATTGTATTTCATTGTGTTTTTATCCCTAGTTGCACTTTTGTTGCAACCAGGGGCGTCACTTTGGTATGGCAAGGTATGGCACTCACCATACCTTGGCAAATAAATATGTAGGATATGTGTATTTGCGATTATACATGCGCAGGATGTGTGTATTTGCCATGTCTCGCCCCTTCATCAACGGAGGCCGACACACAGTATTCCAATACACATCCCACTACATCCTGTGCATGTATAATCGCGGGAGGAGGCCGGGGGTGTGGTCTCTTGTGTGTAACCTGGACTTGCAATGGATAGGTTTGTTGTCAAAAGCGGTGCCGGTTGGTCGCGATGAAATGGGCTGTGAGGTGGCTATCTCGAGGCAGAGTATTAAATTGCCTTTTTTAACTCGGAGAAGAAGCACAGATTTTCCTTGCAGACAAAAACATCCCATTGGCCGAGAAATGTGCTGATAATGAGCTGGATTACGAAACTCTGTTAGTGACACTCCAGGTTAATCAGCGGAGATTTTGGGGTAATTTGTCTTTCGTGTGACGAGTTTATCATGTGCTTTTATTTTGATATTCCTTATTTCCATGTTGAAATTACGCGATGCATTAAGTGTGGGGTCGCCAAAAAAAATCCTAAATCAAATGGGGTCGTGGTATAAAAAAGTTTGAGAACCCCTGGTTTAGTGATTATAACAGTGCAGTTCAGCATTCAGTAATTTTTGATACTACATTCTGTTGAACACACACCTCAAAACCTAAGGAAAATTGTGAAAAGACAGTTATTATAACTTCCGGTTTGAACGCAATGTGAAGCGACACGCGTTTGGTTATAGCTCCGCTCCCGTCAACGTTAATTTCGTTTAAAAACCTTATTTGAACAATATCAAAAGAGATTAAACCACATCGTATGTATTGATAAGACCTTCTACTAACTATATCAAAAGACATAAACACTCAACATGGATACTAAGGATAAGAAAAAGACTGGAAAGAGATTCGGCACGGATACCCCAACGGCGCCTATTTTGACACGGTCAAAAAATACAACAGGCGAGGCAACGGCGGAATCGTTGTTGACTAGCCCCGATGGGGGGACTATAATGGAGAATATACCGGGACCAATGATGACTGGCCCAGAGAAGGAGACAGCAGTTGATAACACAACGGCAACGACGTGTAAAAATACCGTAAAAGATAAAGCAGGGGAACTTGAGAAGATAATCTCCAACAAATCCATCGGGTCCATCATTGCACCCACAGCATCAACTGACACAAGCAGTGCAATTTCACAACCCGACTTCAACTCTCTGACTATCCTGATAAAAGATCAGATACAAGTAGGGAAGGATCAGATGGTAGCTTTCAAATTACACATTGATGAATTCAAAGCACACGTCGATGCTAAATTTGAAGAGGTTATGAAAGCAGCCGCTGCACAGGCCGGACGAATCACGGCAGTGGAGAATACGGTGATAGAAATTACACAGAGGGTCCAAGTGAACGAGAAGATCGTCAATGATGGATTAACAGAGTTATCGAATGAGATAAAACAGGTGGAAGAAGAGTGTCGGAAGAAAATACAAGAAGTCGAAGAGAAAGCAATGGAGAGGCAGCTTGAGACCCAACGTTAGTACAGGCGAAATAATATCCGCATTTTGGGACTGGATGAATCAGTCAATTGCACAGACGTCAGCTTTCCAACAGTGTTAGTAGATATTTTAGGTAATAACATCCTTCCCACAGCGCCGACAGTGGGCCAATGTTACAGAGTCGGTACACGAGGCCAAAGAGTTAACAGTCCGAGAGTTATCATTGTTACCCCGCGCAAGACGGTAACAAGAGACGCCAGCATTAGAGGAGCGTGCAATCAAAGGGGGAAACTGAAATATGGTGAAAATTCAATATCCATCTACGAAGATCTATGCAAGGAGGCCATCGCTCTGCGTTTCCCCTACAAGGATGTTATGCAGAGAATGTTTAAGAGTGGTCTCAGACCAATCCTTAGCTACCCGGCACTTTTATCGATCTTGGGAAAAGACGGTATTAGGCAGGGAATACGCACGCCTAAAGCCGCCGAAGATTACATGAAAGATTACATGAAGCAACATGGATCCTGTCCCCCCGGGCAGGACGAAACACCGGCTCAGAACAGATGAGCCTATTCATCTCTCTCTTTCTCTTTATATTTTAGTAATTTTATTAGAATGACTTTACCACGGCTCAACAAAAGTAACAGATGATATGCACGCTGACAACAATAAGGCACAAGATGTTTAATATGGCTTGTAAGGCATTATATTTACAGTCTTCTGGTCTCTGCGGAGACAATAATCCAACATTGACATTATGAACATTCTGGAACATTCTGGGCTCCTCTCTCGACTGCTCAGGGACACAAAGGAATATTCCGGAAAATACTAGTAGTCATGACCCCTGGGTAGGAAGATCATTCTGGAACATAACAGCAGTGTTTACATAATTTACCAGGGTATTCCACAACCTTCTAGAATATAATGCACCCCTTCAACGTAGGCCTGTAAATTTAACTTTAACATCCGGTGTGAATAAGCATATGATCTAAGGATTGAAGTTTAATTAATTAGGCTTTAACACTTTCCGTGCCACACACGAGAATACTCAGGTTTATTTATAGGTGGTTGAAAGCCACTCACGAGATTTCTCGGAATTATTATTCTTTTTTTTTTAGCGATCTGAAATCATATTGCATCGAGTATAGCCGAGCGGCGCCGGCGATCATTGTGGAAAAAAGCGCCCCCTGTCGTCTCCCAGATGACATAAGTGATTTTGGAATGGACATATGGTACACTGGTTTGGAATCCGGTACTCCACATTTTCCAGTCCACTGATCCAGCCGGGGTTACCACAGTTCATTCTGGAACCTCAGAGCCCCGCTGATCATGGAGTTCTACTGTATCGCGTTGGATCCATACACGTATCGATTTTTTCGAATGGTGATCAGGAATTGGAATATACCAGTTGGATACCATCTGATGTCAGGTAAGGACTCTATGTTATCAGTGTTAGGATAATCAGAGTAAGTTTGATGAAGTTATAAGCTGTTTTGTGAAATGTCTTCTTTCGGTTTCACTGTAATTGTCCGAGAGGAAATCAACGGGGCGATTATCCGTGCGCGGCTCGAATGTGCTTGCGTGCACGTATAATATTGATCATCTAGCGTTTATTTGAAAACGATTCATAAAAAGGCCGACGAATATCCACGTTGTGGAATATTCCAGTAAAAGGCGATTTTCATAGAATGCTCCAGAATGGGCTGTTTTTAATCTGAAAACGGGTGCTTTTCCAAATGCTCTGAAACGGAAATGCCGCGATAAAAAAAACAATCTGCCTTGACAGCACTGACTGGAAAATAGTCTTTGATAATGCGATGGGCAGAGTCTTTTCTACTACGTTTATACCTTTTTCACTGCACTCCTGCAATATATTCCCTACTACTTGTAAAACTAACAAGGCAAAATGACAGATGACCTGCGCTCTCTATCCGCGGATCTCCGCAAAACGTTTGAATACACCGCAGAGGACTACAACCGCATCATATTACAAGACTCTCTATTTGATGGTGAGTCTACCAGTGTGAACACTGACACAGATTCCATTGAGAGACTACTCAAAAATCTCACTATCCGTGAGACCAAGCAGTACCTACATGCTGTCACACTGAGTGACTACCTACGGAACAAGATTATCCCGAGAGGACTACGTATTCAAAAAGCACCAGCGCTTGGACTCAATAGTCCCACGTTCTGTGATCGCTGGTGTGAGATTCTCAACAAATGCTCTTTGGACTTAATGGCACTGGTTATAGAAGAAACCAGCGAGCAACTTACCAAAACCAGAAACGAGCACAAAGAGGCAATGGATCGTCTAGATGCCGAAATTACAGATAAACCCAGAATGACGGAACTGAAGAAACATTTGGAACTTTTGAAAGTGAAGCATTCCAACGAGACCAAGATAAACAAACGCAGGAAGTTTTCACGCAATACCAAGGACTACAAGGAGGAAAACGTTTATTTTTGGAGGAAGACTGCCAACCAAACACAGAGGTAACCGCAGACAGCAAGACCGAGGTTCTGACCGTGACGCACAAGCCGGCTGGCTATCCTCAACTTCGACACCAGCAGCCAATCGGGACGCGGAGCGTTTTTTCAAGGGGAACCCCAAGGACGACGTCAGCGGGCGGGTGTCCCCCGCAGGGGCGGACAGAGAAGATATCGCACAAACGCACCAGACGAGGCTTACGGAAGAAGAGGCCACTCCTACCAAACCCGGAGCGCAACACAATCATGAACTTCTCCACTGCGCCACTGACAGAGATCTGCATCACAGCCCTTAGTAAGGGGTTGTCATTTGTACCCACTACCACCACCAACGACTTTGATACCATCATAGACTTCCACAAGTTCTTCAGAACATTGAGACTGAAAGAGTTCTTCCACTCTGGAGGAGTCACCAGCCCAGGGACTCATGTCCCCGTGCGCAGCGCCACCCCCTCTCAGGCCAACACATCAGTGAGTAAACCTATTACCCCATTCAAGAATAAATCCACTTTTATTCCCCTAAGAAATCGCAATGCATCCCTCGACACATATTGTCGTTTAGTAGAAAATGATGTACAGGCTATCTTAAAAAACAAACGGGAATATAAAGTGTATAACAACATGTGTAAAGCGGAAAGAGTTGCTATCACTACCTTAGGCAAGGACAAGACAGTGATTGTTCGACCAGCGGACAAAGGTGGTGCTATTGTACTTCAGAACACTGTGGACTATGAAAATGAAATTATGAGACAATTAAATGATCAGTCTTTTTACAGTAAGTTACTGTCTGACCCTACCACACAATTTAAGCAGTCTGTCCATGATAAATTGTTGTTTTGGCTAGAGAAAGGGGAAATCACAAAGAATGAATTTGAATTCATGAAGAACGAGTACCCTGTGACTCCTGTCATTTACACACTTCCCAAAATCCACAAATCCCAAACAACCCCCCTTCCTGGCAGACCCATTGTGAGTGGTATCGGATCTCTGACCACCAACATCTCCACTTTTGTGGACCATAGTCTCAAGCCATGGGTGACCTCCCTTCCCTCATATACACAGGATTCCATTGATCTCATTAACAAACTAAAGGCCACTGTACTACCAGACAAGGCTACTTTTGTCACTTTAGATGTGACTAGTCTGTACACCAACATCCCACATGATGGTGGGATTGAAGCGGCACGTACCTTTCTGAGCCTCAGACCCGACACTGATAAACCCAGTACTACCTGCATATGTGACCTAATTGAAACTGTACTGACCAACAATTACTTTAAGTTCAAATCAGATCACTATCTTCAAACCAAGGGTACGGCCATGGGGAGTACTATGGCCCCCAACTATGCTAATCTGTACATGGGTCAGATTGAGAATCAATACATATTGGACCCTGTTGTTAAAAAAAAATTCCCAGACATATTGTTATATCAGCGCTACATTGATGACATTTTCATTATTTGGACAGGGAGTGAAGAGTCACTGGAGGCATTTCATAAATATCTCAACGCAGCTAACTCCAATTTGAACTTCACTCTGGAGGCCAGCTCTAGCAGCATTAGCTTCTTAGATGTTTTGGTTATCAAGGAGGGGAATACTATACATACTGATTTATTTTGTAAACCTACTGACAGAAACACCTTACTACGGGGTGACAGTTTCCATCCCACCCACCTCATTAAGAGCCTCCCGGTCAGCCAGTTTCACCGAGCCAGGAGAATCTGTAGTCTCGATAGTCTATATCAGAGACAGTCCACAGACCTGAGCAGGAGATTCCAGGAGAGAGGATATCCTACAGAATGGATAGATAAAGCTGCTAACCGCTTTGATGTGGCCACACAGGACGAATGCCTACAACCTAGAATTAGACCCACTAAGGACCAGTCCCCACTGTGCTGCACTACATACTCTCCTGTAGGTTTTGAATTAAAAAAGATCCTACATAAACATTGGCACATCATCAACTCTGATCCCAAACTCCAAGCTGTTTTCAAGGAACCTCCTGCCGTAGTTTACAAACGCCCCCCCCAACCTGAGAAACCAACTAGTGAGATCCTATAGCCCACCCACGGCTCACAGACCCACGTTCCTAGATAACACCCCGGATGGGAACTATAAGTGTGGTAACTGTGCACAGTGTGGCTATACTCTTAAGAGTAAGACCTACACACATCCACGTAATTGTAAAACCCTCCGAGTCCGTGGCTTCATCACCTGTAGCTCCACTCATGTCATCTACCTAATCAAATGCCCTTGTGGCCTGTGCTATGTAGGTAAAACAAACCGGCAACTCAAAATACGCATCAGCGAACACCGCAGCAACATCAGATGTGGTGATGAACAAAACCCGGTTGCAGTACACTTTAGACAGGCAGGACACAATATCAGCACATTAAGATACACTGGCATTGAAAAGGTAGAGAGACCAGCGAGAGGAGGAGACCATGTCAAACTACTTTTGCAGAGAGAGACCTACCATATTCACACCCTGCAGACTATGGCCCCTTTTGGACTGAATGAAGAGTTTGACATTAAACCCTTCCTGCAAATACACACATTCTGTCCTGATTTTGTGTTTTTTTAATAAATGTTTCTGTTTTTTAAGTTTTCTTATTATATATTTTCTCAATTTTGGCATGTGAAGGTGTGTCACATTTAACTACTAAACTACCGTACTACTGTTATTGTTACTATGTACCATATGTTCTAGGCACTTGAGCTGCAATATGGTCTGTAAATGTGTAGCCTATAGGCTAATTGATTGACCTGGCTCAACCTTGACCTTTAATTTGTATATGTATATATACCCCACCCCTTTTCATATGTCGTTGACACTTGAAAAAGGCCACAGGCCGAAACGTTGTGTTCAAGTACATTAAAACTTGGGAATACTAGACAGTGTGCAGACTTTTTTTCCACAAACATTACAGATCTATTTCGAGTCTAGCACCCGTGACTACATTTGGTATGTGCGTGAGTCTTTTCTACTACGTTTATACCTTTTTCACTGCACTCCTGCAATATATTCCCTACTACTTGTAAAACTAACAAGGCAAGATGACAGATGACCTGCGCTCTCTATCCGCGGATCTCCGCAAAACGTTTGAATACACCGCGGAGGACTACAACCGCATCATATTACAAGACTCTCTATTTGATGGTGAGTCTACCAGTGTGAACACTGACACAGATTCCATTGAGAGACTACTCAAGAATCTCACTATCCGTGAGACCAAGCAGTACAGTACCTACATGCTGTCACACTGAGTGACTACCTACGGAACAAGATTATCCCGAGAGGACTACGTATTCAAAAAGCACCAGCGCTTGGACTCAATAGTCCCACATTCTGTGATCGCTGGTGTGAGATTCTCAACAAATGCTCTTTGGACTTAATGGCACTGGTTAAGGAAGAAACCATCGAGCAACTTACCAAAACCAGAAACGAGCACAAAGAGGCAATGGATCGTCTAGATGCCGAAATTACAGATAAACCCAGAATGACGGAACTGAAGAAACATTTGGAACTTTTGAAAGTGAAGCATTCCAACGAGACCAAGATAAACAAACGCAGGAAGTTTTCACGCGATACCAAGGACTACAAGGAGGAAAACGTTTATTTTTGGAGGAAGACTGCCAACCAACACAGAGGTAACCGCAGACAGCAAGACCGAGGTTCTGACCGTGACGCACAAGCCGGCCGGCTATCCTCAACTTCGGCCGAGTCAGACACCAGCAGCCAATCAGGACGCGGAGCGTTTTTTCAAGGGGAACCCCAAGGACGACGTCAGCGGGCGGGTGTCCCCCGCAGGGGCGGACAGAGAAGATATCGCACAAACGCACCAGACGAGGCTTACGGAAGAAGAGGCCACTCCTACCAAACCCGGAGCGCAACACAATCATGAACTTCTCCACTGCGCCACTGACAGAGATCTGCATCACAGCCCTTAGTAAGGGGTTGTCATTTGTACCCACTACCACCACCAACGACTTTGATACCATCATAGACTTCCACAAGTTCTTCAGAACATTGAGACTGAAAGAGTTCTTCCACTCTGGAGGAGCCACCAGCCCAGTGTTAGGGATTTCCTATCCCTCGTGAATTCTTAATTGATATAGTTGTGGACCAGTCGGCCGAAAGACGAAGCGGACCACGGAGTATTTCAAACGGAGCTTTTATTCACAGAGAAGAAGAACAGTCACCCCGCATGGGCACATCCTCTCGCAGCACCAGTAGAAGAAGGAAGGGGAGAATATCCACATTACATGTCATTTATACACTCTCTTGGATAGGGAGAGAAAGGGGAGGGGGGTGTGTGTGTATGTATCTGTGTGTGTAACATGGGTGTGTGTGTGGTGTGTGCTTGCTAGGCTGTGTGTGTGCTTGGTCAGAAGAAGGGGGGCTAATTGGTTCCAGATGAACTCAGGGAGAGGCCCCTAGTCTTGAGAACAACATCTCCATAACTCATCATGGGCTCGACAGCTTGTGCGCGTGTGTACGTGAGTGTGTGTGCGTGTGCACGTGCATGTGTGTGCGTGAGATGTACAGGGGGCCCTGTGTGTGGAAAGAGCCTCCAGCCAGAGGTCATCAGGTCACGCCACATGCAGGGAGGGAGAAACAGAGAGCAGGGTGCAGCCTGCAGCCTAAGCACAGATATAAGATATCAGACATTTTATATCAATGAACTAAAAACTAAAAACTAATCAACCCCCCTTTTGACGTTAAATAAATACGTCAACACAACAGTTCATTGATGCATCTGTACCCGTCGATTGTCACCTCATTACATGCATCACATCCAATACCAGACGGGATAACAACATCAAGAGAGGAGAGAGAGATTTAGAGGGAGGGGGGGAGGAGCGGGAGAGAGAGAGAGAGAGAAAGAGAGAAACACAGACTTGCAACTTAACAGAAGACACACGTAACCCCGTTGGACCCCCCTTACTCAGGCACACACAACGTCCATCAGGGCGCTACCTTCCCTCTGTTACAGTGCACCGCCCACCTGGGTCGGCCCCGTCTTCTAGAGGGCAGGGGCCTCTTCCTGCGGTTGGTCCCCGTTCCAGGTGCGCGTCCCCTAGACAAACGTGTCTCCCTTGGTCCGCTGCCTTCCCAGTGTCTCTGGACTGTCCCCTCCACCTCTCGCCGGCCGGCCCACCGTCACTCCAACTCAGCTCAGTGTCTCTCCTGCGGCCGCTTCCCCCGTTCTCGTCGTGGATGAACTGCGTGTCGTAGACGACGATCAGCGGTGCCTATGATCTGCGGTGCCTGCGGTGCCTGGCTGCTGTCGATGATTTGCGGTGCTGCGGTGGTCATCTCCGGCCTCTGCTGCTCAGCTGTCATCTCCTCCGGTCTGCCTCTCATCCTGGCCCGTCTGTCCTTCGTCTCCTCCTGCCTGTCATCCGGTCGTCTGGTGGTCTGGTCACGGACGTCTGAGGGGCTGCTGGTATCTCACCCCTGGTTCAGACGCGCTGCAGACAGCTGGTAGTGAATGTCTGGATCCTCTGCACCGTCTCCTCCTCCGTGTCTCCATTCCTCGTTCAGTCCTTGCGGCTGGCCCACATCAATTCTCACTTTGGAACCTCCATCTGTTAGGGATTTCCTATCCCTCGTGAATTCTTAATTGATATAGTTGTGGACCAGTCGGCCGAAAGACGAAGCGGAACACGGAGTATTTCAAACTGAGCTTTTATTCACAGAGAAGAAGAACAGTCACCCCGCGCGGGCACATCCTCTCGCAGCACCAGTAGAAGAAGGAAGGGGAGAATATCCACATTACATGTCATTTATACACTCTATTGGATGGGGAGAGAAAGGGGAGGGGGGTGTGTGTGTATGTATCTGTGTGTGTAACATGGGTGTGTGTGTGGTGTGTGCTTGCTAGGCTGTGTGTGTGCTTGGTCAGAAGAAGGGGGGCTAATTGGTTCCAGATGAACTCAGGGAGAGGCCCCTAGTCTTGAGAACAACATCTCCATAACTCATCATGGGCTCGACAGCTTGTGCACGTGTGTACGTGAGTGTGTGTGCGTGTGCACGTGCATGTGTGTGCGTGTGCGTGAGATGTACAGGGGGCCCTGTGTGTGGAAAGAGCCTCCAGCCAGAGGTCATCAGGTCACGCCACATGCAGGGAGGGAGAGACAGAGAGCAGGGTGCAGCCTGCAGCCTAAGCACAGATATAAGATATCAGACATTTTATATCAATGAACTAAAAACTATCAACCCCCCTTTGAAAGGATAATATCAACCATCAATTAATACCCTTTGATATTAATATCCTATATTTAAACCCACCCTTGCTAAGTCTGTGTTCCCTCTCCTGCATTTGGGTGACCTGGTGACCTTTTGGCTCTAGCCCCCTCTCGCACACACACACACACACACACACACACACACACACACACACACACACACACACACACACACACACACACACACACACACACACACACACACACACACACACACACACACACACACACACACACACACACACACACATATACACAACTATCAGATGAAGTGCCTGAACTCTTCAGGACCCCGGCTCAAGTGTCACGATAAAAGACTGATGAGACATAAACTTATGGCCAGCCTCGCACACACTCACTCAAACAGATACACATTCATATACACACAGACACACAGAACCCCGAGACCGGGGGACTCGAGGGAGTCATTGTCTTCGGCCCCCGCCTCTGTGACGGAGCGCATGCTGAGGTCCCCCAGCCTCGTGTCTCCTTTCCCGCCCAAACTTTTCTTTGTCCTCGCCTGTGACATAGCAACCACCAGGTCGCCAAACCAAGGAGAGGTGTGTCCAACAACCAATGTATAAATGATCTGCTTTTTGTATTATCGGGGCCTCTTTGCAACTGTGCCCTCCCTGCGAGGGGAGTACATGTCAAATGGGGTCCAGATTGTGTTATATGCGTTGTCTGTGAGAGTTCAGTAAACTGCAGACTACCACCTCTGACTCGTGTCTCGTCTCTGCTCGCCTCGCCGACATTCAATTAAAAGAACCCAGGGTTAATTTACAGTATAAGTGGAAGATCCGAGAGTATATCTTGATCCTTTTCAAGTGGAGGCACCGTAGATTACATTATAAGGGGAGCCCACGGAGGAAAAACCTTTTAATTGGAGGCCATCCGCTGGGATTGATTGATCGGAAATTGAAAAGGTGAGCAGAAGACCTATTAGATTATCTGCAAATTGAATATTCCAAATTTATGATTTTTGTCTGGGGTGAGAACACAGGATGATAGATCATAATCTGTTTTGTTTTTCCTTTTCGTTTTTTTCCCCCTCTGCGCCCGTCCTGGGACGGACTGACGAGTTGAGGTGGCTGAGTTGGCTGATCGAATGACGGACATTGGTGCTTATTCTTCAATGTCAAGGGTAAGCAGAATACCTTTAGTACATTTCTGCAATTGGCTATTCCAAATTTAGAATAGGTTTGTCATTTGAATGAAATATGCCTGCGTCTGCGAGATCTGTGGCTACACACTGTATATAGAATTTCATGCAGTTGTTGTTTTCTTTATCGAGTGGAGGTCTGATATATGGTAAAAGGGATGGTTAGAGTCCTCCGTGGTTAAATTCCTCCGTGGTTAAAGGCCTCCGTGGTTGCTCAGTGGTTAAAGGCCTCCGTGGTTAGATAAATAGGGTTTAAGGCCCAGAGACATAGTACAGTCTGCTGATACAGTGGAGGTTAAAGGCCTATGAAAGAGGGATTCAAGGTCCCAAATAGGTGGTTAGAGGCCTGGCTAATGATCCGTGGTTAAAGTCCTCTGTGGTTAAAGGCCTAAGTAGCACCTTTCCATAGTGTGGGTTAGAGTCACTATTGAGTTGCCGTGGTTAAAGGCCTATATAGCACCGTTCCACGTGGCCCACGTCGTCACGGCTGCGTTTATATAGGGGGGAACGAGGAAGCTATTCATGGGTTGGTTTTTACAGGTTGTGTTGTGGTGGTTGAAATAGCTCCTTTCCAGTGGCTCAAAGTCATTTTTATATAGGGCGGAAAGAGGGTTGGAGGCCTAGCTATTGTGGTTTATGTGTTGGATTATTGTGTATTACCAGTGGGCCATTTTGTTCCTAGTTTGGACTATACGCTGGAGAGGAAGCGCGTCTTCTCTCTCTCTCTCTCCCTCTCTGCTGCGCTCCCTCCGTGGAGCAATATACTATAGCAATGTATATATAATATGTGCATTGCTATGTTGTTGATAAGGAGGCAATTATCGTTATATTAAAATGAATAGTGGTAGGGAGGCCAACCTATTATTATTAAAGTGTATATCGTTCATATTGCATTATTGTGCTGCTCTGTGGAAGAGGGATGCGGCCGCGCGTGGGGACGGGTCTCTCCACATTGCAGTTTCAGACTATGCGTTGACGACCTAGTTGATTAAATATAGGCGGGTATGTATGCTCCGGGTCTGAGAAGGAGCGGGTGTTATATTGTATTATATTATATTGTATTATGTTATGCAGTTGTGGTTAGTTTATTTGCATGGACCACTCTGAACACCGCCGTGCGCTCCGCGGTGCGACCGGCGCTTCACTTTCGCTCCCCCCAGCGGCGCGCGGCTTGTGGGGTGGAAGCGGTTGTTTTCGCGTGGTTGGATTCAGAGGCGTGCATGTTCACAGAAATACACTCGATATCTGCGTTGTTACCACACATATAGATGTTGTTAGAGGCGTGCATGTTCACAGGAATACACTCGATATCTGTGTTTATTTTTATTTTTGTAATTGTTTTTGATTGGGTTGATTGGAAACTTTGTTGACAGATTGCAGAGTGGGTACGGTGGGTACGGTACAGTGCGGCTCGATACGTGCAATTGTTAAGGGGATGCGGACCAGAGACGGACTTTCGTCATCAGGGTCCCCAATTTCATTTCATCATAATCATCACCATTATTATTATTATTATTTCGTTGGTGCCGCTTGCTGTAAACGTTGCCGGGACCACATGTAAATTCACACGGGTCTGCATTGATGAAGACACTTCAGATTGATACAATATTTTACTGGAGCGACGCGCGCTCGGTCCTGCCGGCAACGGAGAGCAGCCGCGGGCTGTTATGTTCCCCTCTCTCAGTCTCTTGTGCTCCGTAAAAGGGCCACATTAAGTGCTGTTCTCACGGCAGTAGGAGCTGTTCCCTCCGTCGTGGTGCTGGAGCCACCACATTGTTCCTGGCTTGGTCTGGGTGAAACCTCTCTCTCTCTCTCTCTCTCTCTCTCTCTCTCTCTCTCTCTCTCTCTCTCTCTCTCTTTCTCATTCTCGCTCTCTCTCTCTCTCTCCTTCTCTGAAACCCCCCTGCCTCTTTCTAAACAGGGCTAGGATTGACCTTTGACCTGAGAAGTGAAACTTGTGGCACAGAGCCTCTCTCTCTCTCTCCCCCCCTCTGCCTCTCTCCCCCTATTTCCTCTCTCTCTCTCTCTCTCTCTCTCTCTCTCTCTCTCTCTCTCTCTCTCTCTCTCTCTCTCTCTCTCTCTCTCTCTCTCTCTCTCCCCTCTCTCTCTCTCTCTCTCTCTCTCTCTCTCTCTCCTCTCTCTATCTCTCTCTCTCTCTCTCTCTCTCTCTCTCTCTCTCTCTCTCTCTCTCTCTCTCTCTCTCTCTCTCTCTCTCTCTTTCTGCCTCTCTCTCTCTCCCCTCTCTCTCTCTCTCTCTCCCTCGCTCACGCACCCCAGACTAAACTTTTCCTCACACGCTCTCTCTCTCTCTCTCCCATTTTCTCTTACTAACTCTCACCCTAACTATGCTCTCTACCTCTCTCTCTCTACCTCTCTATTTCTACCTCTCTCTCTCTCTCTCTCTCTCCCTCTCTCTCGCATTCACTCACACCCTTGTGTTCTGAGCCTGGTCATTGGTCCGGAGACTGTCCCAACAGGGCTCCGTACCTACCACCCAGACGGGATGAACCGGCGCAGGGTAACAACTTGGGCCGAAGGGGGAGGGGTGCGAAAAGCACCACGGCCCCTTTGAGTGAGGCACTTAACATTTGTCTGCCCTCTCCCTCTCACATTCGCCCTCCCCATATTCTTGATCTCTCTCTCTCTCTCTCAATTGCAAGTCAATTCGGATGGTGTTGCCAAAGCAGTGTTATGGGAAGATAACCAGTGTTAGTTCCCCCCCCCCAATCCCCATTAATCTCGTTGTCTCTCTTAGGAGTAAGGGGGATAGCTGAGGTTGGAGGTTGGAGGGGGAAAGGTCGGGAAACCACTAATATGTTTGTTTGCCTGTCTGTCTGTCTGTTGTATGGATGCATGGTTCTGCATTTATGGTTCAACTAATACATGTGTGTGGGATAGTTGTTGTGTTGAAAGGCAGGAAGTGCATGTTTGTTTTGTTGTGGTTGAGTGATAGTTGTTTGTCATAGTTTTGTTGGTGGATGCGTGTTGAGCATGTTTTGTCGTAAAATTTTGTCTTTTAATTTGGCTTTTTAATTTTGTGTCTTTTAGTTTTGTCCCCTATTTTTATTTTCTTCATTTGTGATGCTGATAATGAGGACGGCTCTCCTCCTCGAGCCTGTCTCTTTCCTGTCCATCTGGGGTCCCCTTTGTCTGCATGGGCCACCGGACTCTGCTGATATGATGGAGCCATCCAAGGATGATGATGAACCGACGGGATGATAACCCGACTGCATGTTTCTATGGACAGGGTGTTTTTTTTTGTTTTTGTTTTTCTTTCTCCTCTCCTCTGGGGGTCGTCGGACGCTGGAATGCTACTGTATACTCATTAGGCTACTATTAGGCTACTGTATACTCATTAGGCTACTGTATACTCATTAGATGTATACTCATTGGACTGCTGTATAATCGTTGGACTACTGTATGCTCGGTAGACTACTGTGTGCTCAATAGATTGGATCTGCATAGTGCATAGTGCGGCATATAGATTGGATCTGCATAGTGCATAGTGCGGCATATAGGGATGTGTTTTGTTTGTGGTTGATTTTTGGTTTTTCCTTACGGAATGAGCTCACTTACTATATATGTTGTGTTCTAATTTTGTCCCTTGTTGGTGTTTTTATTTTTTCATTTGTGGCGCTGATGATGAGCGAGGAGGGTGATGCCGATGAGCCAGTGATTGCAGTCTGAAAGTTGAGTGGTTCTTTTGCACATTTTGTATATGTTTCAATCAATCGATGAGTTTCTCATACAGGGTGTTATTCTGCTGAGTAAGCTGTGGTGTTCTGTGTGCTTTGTTTCTTCCACAGGCTGTCGGGTTGGGGAGTGGCTGAGCGACCAGCTGAGCGGGTGGACACGATGGGAGGACGGTCAGCTGTCGTCTGCTTCCTTGGGGACGCTGTGGTCATGCTGAGAACCGTACCGAGGCCCTTCTCCTCTCCATACCTCTGCCGGTGATGACGGAACTGATCTTGGGGTGGAAATGCCTTAAGGTGGGTTCGGGAAACCCCGGACGATATCACGAGCTGTCGCTCGATGGTCGCCTGAAAATGTAAGGCTGGTGCCAAATTGAGGGGGAGGGGCCGGCAACAGGACTTCGGCCTGAAATTCAGTATAATGCAGTGTCCTCTGGGGGTTGAGGTGATGACTGACTGACTAGGATGGAGTGTCGTTCGGCGCTCTCTCTACCTGATGGCCTGCGGTGGACTGCGGTGGACTGCTGTGGACTGAGTTGAGACTGGTGTTTTCACAGTCTCAAGAGTGGGGATGAGTGGAATCAGCAACTGAATGAATTAAGATGAGAATATTAAAATGAGAGGGTCTATATTGATTGAAATTGTGCAAAATGTGACTGGACTGTGTTAAGATATGATTGATATTGTGCAAAATATGACTGAACTGTCTGAACTGTCTTAAATAGTATTTCAGACATGTACATTGTGCGAGAGTGTCAAGCATCATTTCCATATTTTACAGATCCTGGTTAATGTTAAATAGACGTCGGTTTATTGTTAGGTTATTTTTTTTTTATTTCTCTATAAAGTTACAATGAATTTGGATGACTGTATCCTCATATTAGTTTCCTGGGTTATATTGTATAATTGGTATTAGTATTTCACGGTTTTGATCTATGGCCTGCCCATCTACGGCCCTGACGACACTGGACTCTACTGGCGAGATGGAGGCAGTCCGTCTCGGAGGACACCCCCCTCCTTCTCCATACTTGGTGCATGTTCCGATATGTGTTTGATGGTTGATGGGTGTGTCATAATTATTGGATTATGACAAAGGGGGACTGAAAGGATAATATCAACCATCAATTAATACCCTTTGATATAATATCTTATATTTAAACCCACCCTTGCTAAGTCTGTGTTCCCTCTCCTGCATTTGGGTGACCTGGTGACCTTTTGGCTCTAGCCCCCTCTCGCACACACACACACACACACACACACACACACACACACACACACACACACACACACACACACACACACACACACACACACACACACACAGACACACACACACACACATATACACAACTATCAGATGAAGTGCCTGAACTCTTCAGGACCCCGGCTCAAGTGTCACGATAAAAGACTGATGAGACATAAACGTATGGCCAGCCTCGCACACACTCACTCAAACAGATACACATTCATATACACACAGACACACAGAACCCCGAGACCGGGGGACTCGAGGGAGTCGTTGTCTTTGGCCCCCGCCTCTGCGACGGAGCGTGTGCTGAGGTCCCCCAGCCTCGTGTCTCCTTTCCCGCCCAAACTTTTCTTTGTCCTCGCCTGTGACGTAGCAACCACCAAGGAGAGGTGTGTCCAACAACCAATGTATAAATGATCTGCTTTTTGTATTATCGGGGCCTCTTTGCAACTGTGCCCTCCCTGCGAGGGGAGTACATGTCAAATGGGGTCCAGATTGTGTTATATGCGTTGTCTGTGAGAGTTCAGTAAACTGCAGACTACCACCTCTGACTCGTGTCTCGTCTCTGCTCGCCTCGCCGACATTCAATTAAAAGAACCCAGGGTTAATTTACAGTATAAGTGGAAGATCCGAGAGTATATCTTGATCCTTTTCAAGTGGAGGCACCGTAGGTTACATTATAAGGGGAGCCCACGGAGGAAAAACCTTTTACCAGGGACTCATGTCCCCGTGCGCAGCGCCACCCCCTCTCAGGCCAACACATCAGTGAGTAAACCTATTACCCCATTCAAGAATAAATCCACTTTTATTCCCCCAAGAAATCGCAATGCATCCCTCGACACATATTGTCGTTTAGTAGAAAATGATGTACAGGCTATCTTAAAAAACAAACTGGAATATAAAGTGTATAACAACATGTGTAAAGCGGAAAGAGTTGCTATCACTACCTTAGGCAAGGACAAGACAGTGATTGTTCGACCAGCGGACAAAGGTGGTGCTATTGTACTTCAGAACACTGTGGACTATGAAAATGAAATTATGAGACAATTAAATGATCAGTCTTTTTACAGTAAGTTACTGTCTGACCCTACCACACAATTTAAGCAGTCTGTCCATGATAAATTGTTGTTTTGGCTAGAGAAAGGGGAAATCACAAAGAACAAATTTGAATTCATGAAGAACGAGTACCCTGTGACTCCTGTCATCTACACACTTCCCAAAATCCACAAATCCCAAACAACCCCCCTTCCTGGCAGACCCATTGTGAGTGGTATCGGATCTCTGACCACCAACATCTCCACTTTTGTGGACCATAGTCTCAAGCCATGGGTGACCTCCCTTCCCTCATATACACAGGATTCCATTGATCTCATTAACAAACTAAAGGCCACTGTACTACCAGACAAGGCTACGTTTGTCACTTTAGATGTGACTAGTCTGTACACCAACATCCCACATGATGGTGGGATTGAAGCGGCACGTACCTTTCTGAGCCTCAGACCCGACACTGATAAACCCAGTACTACCTGCATAATGTGACCTAATTGAAACTGTACTGACCAACAATTACTTTAAGTTCAAATCAGATCACTATCTTCAAACCAAGGGTACGGCCATGGGGAGTACTATGGCCCCCAACTATGCTAATCTATACATGGGTCAGTTTGAGAATCAATACATATTGGACCCTGTTGTTAACATTTTTTTCCCAGACATATTGTTATATCAGCGCTACATTGATGACATTTTCATTATTTGGACAGGGAGTGAAGAGTAAACCTACTGACAGAAACACCTTACTACGGGGTGACAGTTTCCATCCCACCCACCTCATTAAGAGCCTCCCGGTCAGCCAGTTTCACCGAGCCAGGAGAATCTGTAGTCTCGATAGTCTATATCAGAGACAGTCCACAGACCTGAGCAGGAGATTCCAGGAGAGAGGATATCCTACAGAATGGATAGATAAAGCTGCTAACCGCTTTGATGTGGCCACACAGGACGAATCCCTACAACCTAGAATTAGACCCACTAAGGACCAGTCCCCACTGTGCTGCACTACATACTCTCCTGTAGGTTTTGAATTAAAAAAGATCCTACATAAACATTGGCACATCATCAACTCTGATCCCAAACTCCAAGCTGTTTTCAAGGAACCTCCTGCCGTAGTTTACAAACACCCCCCCAACCTGAGAAACCAACTAGTGAGATCCTATAGCCCACCCCCGGCTCACAGACCCACATTCCTAGATAACACCCCGGATGGGAACTATAAGTGTGGTAACTGTGCACAGTGTGGCTATACTCTTAAGAGTAAGACCTACACACATCCATGTAATGGTAAAACCCTCAGAGTCTGTGGCTTCATCACCTGTAGCTCCACTCATGTCATCTACCTAATCAAATGCCCTTGTGGCCTGTGCTATGTAGGTAAAACAAACCGGCAACTCAAAATACGCATCAGCGAACACCGCAGCAACATCAGATGTGGTGATGAACATAACCCGGTTGCAGTACACTTTAGACAGGCAGGACACAATATCAGCACATTAAGATACACTGGCATTGAAAAGGTAGAGAGACCAGCGAGAGGAGGAGACCATGGCAAACTACTTTTGCAGAGAGAGACCTACCATATTCACACCCTGCAGACTATGGCCCCTCTTGGACTGAATGAAGAGTTTGACATTAAACCCTTCCTGTAAATACACACATTCTGTCCTGATTTTGTGTTTTTTTAATGAATTTTTCTGTTTTTTAAGTTTTCTTATTATATATTTATTAGACATTAGCCACATCTAAATGTATAAGCACGACAAGGTTATTCTAATATTTTAAATAATTACTCCACTGATTTAGAGATTTGCACAATGTAGCTCTAAAAGTCTCTGTTTTTCTCTTTTTTCTCTTTACTAAATTTTATTTTCTCTGTTTTTCTCTGATGAGTTTTATTTTAGTTCTCACTCCTTTTTTAATTTTTTACCTTACATTGTTATTTTTTTTTCATTTTAAGGTATTATTGTTTATCTCCACTCTTTTCCTTTTTTCTGATGTTTCCTACATAAGTTAGTAGAAGGTTCAAATGAATATATTAATGAAGGTATATTTTTCATTTTTCACACTATTGTTAGTACATTAATGGGAAGGTGCAAGACCAAAAGCGACATTCTATTAAATTAGAATGAAAGTTTCAGATCCTATGGCAATTAGCATAGGAAGATTAGGATTACAAAACTCAATTTGGGTAATCCGGTGGCCTAAGGGAGGGAGTCATTAAGAATTAATGCAAAATTTGCAGATATAACTACCATTAGAGCACAACAAGTACTTGAAACAGACCCTGAAAAAATAAACGTGACATTCAAAGAATTCTACTCCAACTTATATAAATCAGAAACGACCTTCGATCAAAACAAAATGGACACATATCTTAATCAAATTATTCTCCCCAAACTTTCAGAGGATGACGCTAAACAGTTAGAAACACCGATCACACTAGAGGAACTCAAGAAGGCCATATCCGAAATGCAAAGTGGTAAGGCTCCTGGAAGAGACGGTATCCCACCAGAAATGTACCTCTCTTGTTGGGACATAATTGGACCCTTATTACTAAATATGATCTTATACTCAGTCAAGGAGGGGAACTTCCATAAGAACGACAATATATTGCACTCATAACAGTCCTTCTCAAAAAAGACAAAGACCCCACCGAGTGCGGTAGTTACAGACCCTTAAGCCTCCTCGGAACCGATATCAAACTGTACTCTAAGGTATTAGCCATCAGATTACAAAAGCATATGACGTCTTTAGTTCATCCGGATCAAACCGGCTTCATAAGAGGCCGCCTGATCACTGATAACATAAGACGAATACTGCACATACTAGATGCCGACAAGGACGAAACCATACCTAAGGCGATGCTGTCCCTGGATGCAATGAAAGCTTTTGACAGGCTGGAATGGTCGTATTTATGGGCAGTATTAGAGAAGATGGGGTTAGGTAAAGGTTTCATTGATATGATTAAAGTAGTATACAAAGACCCATCGGCCATGATTACAACAGGTATAATCACCTCCGGAATCTTTCCGGTATCACGCTCAGCTAGACAGGGTTGCCCTCTTAGTCCCGGACTATTCGATCTATCATTAGAACCTTTAGCACAATATATAAGACAATCCCAATCCATAGAACCAATTGTAATCAAGGGCACACAACATAAAATTTGTTTATATGCGGACGACGTAATACTGTTCATGCAAAACCCCAACACCACACTGCCTCATCTGCTCAAGTTGATTGAGAACTTTGGAGATTTATCGGGATTCAAGATAAATTGGCCGAAGTCGGCTTTCCTTCCACTTAACGCCCCTGCAAGAAAAGATATAACCCTCTCAGGAGAGATACCGATGGTAAAACATTTTAGATGTTTGGGAGTTGAAATATTCCCCACCATAAGACAAACGGTGAAGCACAATTACACAAAAATCCAAAACAAAATCAAAGACGACCTTGATAGGTGGGCAAAACTTAAAAACTCAGTACAGGCACGGATATCAATAGTTAAGATGGACGTACTACCTAGAATCAACTTCTTCAGCTCAATGCTACCGTTACCCCCTCCAGAGGGTTACTGGAAAAGATTACACTCCTCCACATACAAATTTATTTGGAATAACAAACCACTACGTATAAAAAGATCCACCGCACAGAGAAATAAAGCAGACGGTGGCATGGCATTTCCAGATTTTTTCCACTATTTTAAGGCGTACACATTAAGACCATTGACAACATGGTTTGATCCCCAAGCATTAGTATCCTGGAGAAAATTAGAAGAAAACATAGTAGCCCCACATAGACTAAATAGCATACACTAAAATATCAATCAAGCATTGCGACGGAAATTTGGCCCCATAATTACTCATGCGATCCGGATATGGCGTGAAACACAAAAAAAATATCCTAACCCACATAAATGGCACAATCATACTCCCTTATTCAATAACAATGCACTTTTGATTGGAAAACTGTTAGGGTTTGTAACCGACCTCAAGCGCAACGGCACAGAGAGAGTTGTTTCAGAGTTAGCCAAAGCAAGGGCGTATTTATTCTCAGAGTCACAAGATTGAATTAGGTTGAGCAACAGAACAAACGGGGAATCTGGCAAGTGAAGATTGTTGCGGCTCTGCAGATTCTCCCAGTAGGTGGTGGTGAGGAATTAGCTTGTGACGTCTGAAGCCGCTCTGCAGATCCTCCCAGCTTTCACTCCAGGTGGAAACGGAGAGAGAGAGAAATCTGAGTTAGCCCAGCGCACAACAGAAACAGAGAGGTGACTGATCCAAATAAATATCCAAGTGACTTGATCTTCGGTGTAATATACACAGTTAGCAGAGTCCAGAGAAAAAACAATACGGTAATCCAAAGTGTAAATCCAACACAAAAAATAGGTGAGAACAGTATAACAAAAACGGGATCTCTTCGGTGTTTTACAAACACACAAAAAACTGGTGATCCAAAAAGAACTGTTTCCAAAAACTCACCAGAGCGCAACGCGTAAAGCGGGCAGATAAACGAGGCGCAGCTTCGTACGGGGAATCAGGTTCTCCACAGGGATTACTTCACGAAAGTCCTTGGGAGCAACAGACAGGGAACAGCGACGGGAAAGACAGGCAAATGCAGGAGTATATTCAAAACGATCCCACATCGATAGTAGGGGAATCAGAGTATATAAAGCCTCTGGGACGCTGATAGAACACACATCAGGTGCGTGATGGTAATTGATACTTGACTTAGAAGTGTGCGTTCGGCCACGGACCAATCATCACAGAATCCTCACAGTACCCTAAAGGAACGGAGCGTGGCGGGGAATGCAATTAATCAACAAAGTACCTTAAAGGAACGGAGCGTGTGGCCGGGAACGGACCAATCATCACAGAACTTTAAGAAGCCTGTGGTGGGGAAAGAACCAATCCTCACAGTACCCCCCCCTCCACGGGAGCCACCCGGCGACCCACTCGTCCCCGGCCTGCCCGGACGGGACCGAAGGAAGCCGGCGATCAGGGGCACTGGAGAGGGGGACAAAGACAGAGGCCCAGCGAGGGAGGCCGGAGACGGGGACTGGGGCCCGACAGCGGAGGCCGGGCACGGGGACAGAGGACCGGCGAGGGAGGCCGGAGACGGGGACTGGGACCCGGTGAGGGGGCTGGACGGCACCTGAAGACACTGGGCACGACAGGAGGGGCCCCACCCCCTGATGGTGCCGGAGGACCAGGCGACGTGGGGCTCATGCAGCGCGAGCCAAGGCCTGCCCAGGACCACAGGGACAAAAGGAGAGCTGGTGACGAGAAACTGGAGTCTCTCAACGTGGTTACCAGCAATGGTGAGAAGGACTGGACAGGTGCGTTGAGTGACGTCAGTCAGGCGGCGATGATCCAGCGCGAAGACCTCCAAGGGCCTCTCGAGGTCCTCAAGTGGAATGTTGGCCCGGGTGGCATACCCAACGTCCATGAAACTCCCATCAGCACCAGAGTCAATGAGTGCACCCACCGTCGCCCGCTGGTCCGCCCAGGCTAGGGTGACGTCCGCCAGACGGTTAGGTGGTGCACAGGTGGGGGAACAGGAAAAACGGCTCACCAGGATCTCCCAGGGGGCCCGGAGAGCCTGGTCTTCTTGGCCGGGTAGGGCAATTGGAGACACGGTGTCCATCCCGGCCGCAGTAGAGGCAAAGGCCGGACCTGAGCCTGGACTCCCGTTCGGCCGGGCTAAGGCGGTTGCGTCCCAGCTGCATGGGTTCCTCCTCGGTCACGGCTCGGGAGGGAAAAAACCCACCAGTCACGGAGGGGGCAGGACGGTCAGCACTGTAGAGGCGGCCGCCGGGAAAGGGAGCCCCTGAGCGGAGGTCGATGGCACAGTCGTAAGGCCGGTGAGGCGGAAAGACCTGAGCCCTGGACTTACTGAAAACCTCCTCGAGGTCGTGGTACTCGGGGGGTACGTCTGGGGTACTGAAAACCTCCTCGAGGTCGTGGTACTCGGGGGGTACGTCTGGGGTACTGAAAACCTCCTCGGGGTCGTGGTACTCGGGGGGTACGTCTGGGGTACTGAAAACCTCCTTGAGGTCGTGGTACTCGGGGGGTACGTCTGGGGGTCCCCGTCGTGCTCGCTCACGCCTTCTCTCCCGGAGGCGTCCGTCGATGCGGATAGCGAGGCTGATCAGGCCCTCGAGAGAATCGGGCTCCTCTTGGGTCGGGAGCTGGTCCCTTACTGTGTCGTTGAGCCCCCTCAGGAAGGTGAGACGAAGCGCTTGATCGTTCCAACCGCTCTCCGTTGCGGCCAGTCTGAACTCCAGCGCGTAGTCTCCGACACTGCCACTGTCCTGCCGGAAGGTGCCCAACCGAGCTCCTGGGTCCTGGCCACGGGCTGAGTGGTGAAAAACCCTGCGGAGCTCTGCCACGAAGTCCGGGTAGGAAAAACAGAAATCAGCCCCCATTGCCCAGGAGGCAGTAACCCACCGTGCTGCTTGGCCCGTGAGCAGGTTAGTCATGTAGGCTACTCGGGATCCCTCTGACGAAAAACGGCTAGGTTGATGATGGAAGACCAACTCACATTGCATGATGAATGTGGCACAATCCTCGAAGTTACCATTGAACAGACGTGGTTCGGAGAGACGGGGCTCCCGAGGTGCGAGGTCTGCCGCGGGTGGTGAGCTGGCCGAGACTCCTGGGACAGGTGGGGTCAAAAGCAGAGTGTTTAATGAAGTAAGGAGAGCCTGAAGCTGGTGCAGAGCAACAGCCTGCTGATGCTCCTGAGTGCCAATGGCATCCAGAATAAGCTGGACCTCGGCCCGGAGGTCCTGTAAAGCGGCCGCAACCGCACCGAACTGTTGGGTGTGGTCGTTGACCAACTCGATCTGGACCGCCAACGCTACCCTAACCCTCTCTGTGTCGGCTGAGGTCGTCATGGTTGGATCGTAATGTTAGGGTTTGTAACCGACCTCAAGCGCAACGGCACAGAGAGAGTTGTTTCAGAGTTAGCCAAAGCAAGGGCGTATTTATTCTCAGAGTCACAAGATTGAATTAGGTTGAGCAACAGAACAAACGGGGAATCTGGCAAGTGAAGATTGTTGCGGCTCTGCAGATTCTCCCAGTAGGTGGTGGTGAGGAATTAGCTTGTGACGTCTGAAGCCGTTCTGCAGATCCTCCCAGCTTTCACTCCAGGTGGAAACGGAGAGAGAGAGAAATCTGAGTTAGCCCAGCGCACAACAGAAACAGAGAGGTGACTGATCCAAATAAATATCCAAGTGACTTGATCTTCGGTGTAATATACACAGTTAGCAGAGTCCAGAGAAAAAACAATACGGTAATCCAAAGTGTAAATCCAACACAAAAAATAGGTGAGAACAGTATAACAAAAACGGGATCTCTTCGGTGTTTTACAAACACACAAAAAACTGGTGATCCAAAAAGAACTGTTTCCAAAAACTCACCAGAGCGCAACGCGTAAAGCGGGCAGATAAACGAGGCGCAGCTTCGTACGGGGAATCAGGTTCTCCACAGGGATTACTTCACGAAAGTCCTGGGGAGCAACAGACAGGGAACAGCGACGGGAAAGACAAGCAAATGCAGGAGTATATTCAAAACGATCCCACATCGATAGTAGGGGAATCAGAGTATATAAAGCCTCTGGGGCGCTGATTAGAACACACATCAGGTGCGTGATGGTAATTGATACTTGACTTAGAAGTGTGCGTTCGGCCACGGACCAATCATCACAGAATCCTCACAGTACCCTAAAGGAACGGAGCGTGGCGGGGAATGCAATTAATCAACAAAGTACCTTAAAGGAACGGAGCGTGTGGCCGGGAACGGACCAATCATCACAGAACTTTAAGAAGCCTGTGGTGGGGAAAGAACCAATCCTCACAAAAACGACCTATAAGATTCCCTATATGGGAAAAGCAAGGCATACACTCATTAGGGGATGTTTTTAACAAACAGGGTTTCTGTAGCTATGAAGAAATACAGAAAAAATTTAATCTCACCAAGTCCACACATCTTTTTTACTTACAGTTATTGTTATGTTTGAAGACTCAGGGTGTTCCATTAACCAAACCAATTGACCACCACAGATACCACAAATTATTCTATGAAAGAGAGACATCAAGAGGTTTTGTTTCAGATTTTTATCATCAATTACTAACGTCCTCATATGAAACCCTCCACCTAGACTCCGTCTGGAGGAGGGATATACCAGACCTGGAAAGTGATTTTGATTGGCAAGAAGCCTGGGCAAATATTCGACTCACATCAAGGAACCCAGACCATCAACAAATCAATCTTAACTATATTCACAGGACATACTTGACTCCTATAAGACTGAAAAAAATGGGTCTTATACAAGACTCCAAATGCTCCTTATGTACAAATGGGGACGAGGGGACATTTATGCACATGTACTGGGACTGCCCACCAGTTAAGATATTCTGGAAAGAGGTGACACAGCAACTATCAAATCTCTTAACTTTGGAATATACCTGTACACCCCTCTGTACTACTGCTGAATGATGTTTTTGAGTGTGCAGTACATCCACAGCTAAAGAGATTGGTTTTATCGGGTATCACAGTGGCTAAAAAGCTGATAGCATCACAATGGTTCCAACCGGAAAAATGTGCCGAAAGGTCTGGATTATTACATATCTCGATGTGATCTATCAAGAAATATCTACAGCAAGAATTTTGGGTCTCAATGAATCCAAAATGACATTGTGGTTAGAAGTGGTGGAGAAAATAAAAGCTAGCATATAATGGTAATGTCTGGTTAGGAGCGAGGGAAAATGGATAGATTATCCGGAAGGGGGGGGGGGTACGAGCTGGAGCATATGTGTGTAGGTTTTTAGATAACAGGTATTATGGGTATATCCTATATAAGACAATTAACTAAAATGTGATTTCATTGGATGTGCACTGACAACTAATGCTTGTATATCTTATCGTGTGTTGTCATGTTTGTTTATGTATTTGTTTAAAAAATAATAAAAGAATAAAATACAAAAAAAGAAAAGACAGTTATGATATTACATTCTGATTCTGCTCAGCGTAATTTGTATGCAAAATAATGTGGTTCCCTGCTTTAGTCTGTTGACACATTTATATACTATTTATTTTACTGAAACAACGCCACTGGTTGCAACCCCAGTTATCCCATTAGTTCCCCCAAACTTACTGTAGTTCTGTTATGTTAAGCTAAGAAGTCTGGTAAGAAGCATATATTATTTATTATTATTATTATTATTATTATTATTATTATTATTATTATTATTATTATTATTATTATTATTATTATTATTATTATTATTATTATTATTATTATTATTATTATTATTATTATTATTATTATTATTATTATTATTATTATTATTATTATTATTATTATTATTATTATTATTTTATTTCATTGGGTTTTTAGCCCTAGTTGCACTTTTGTTGCACTTTTTTGTGTTTATTTCATGTTTTTAACAGTGCATGAAAGATTGTGTATTACTGCAAAAAAGAAAATTTGAAATAAATCATAGTGGTTAAAAAATTTGGGTCGCGACTTAATGACTAAGGAAAATGTTGGATCCCGAGGCTAGACCAGTTGGGAACCACTGCACTACACCACCTGTGAGGAGACAGTGTTAACCACTACACCACCGTACTGTGAGGAGACAGTGTTAACCACTACCCCACTGTGCTGTGAGGAGACAGTGTTAACCACTACACCACCGTGCTGTGAGGAGACAGTGTTAACCACTACACCACCGTGCTGTGAGGAGACAGTGTTAACCACTACACCACCGTGCTGTGAGGAGACAGTGTTAACCACTACACCACCGTGAGGAGACAGTGTTAACCACTACCCCACTGTGCTGTGAGGAGACAGTGTTAACCACTACACCACCGTGCTGTGAGAAGACAGTTTTAACCACTACACCACCGTGCTGTGAGGAGACAGTGTTAACCACTACACCACTGTGCTGTGAGGAGACAGTGTTAACCACTACCCCACTGTGCTGTGAGGAGACAGTGTTAACCACTACACCACTGTGCTGTGAGGAGACAGTGTTAACCACTACACCACCATGCTGTGAGGAAACAGTGTTAACCACTACACCACCTGTGAGGAGACAGTGTTAACCACTACCCCACAATGCTGTGAGGAGACAGTGTTAACCACTACACCACCGTGCTGTGAGGAGACAGTGTTAACCACTACACCACGTGCTGTGAGGAGACAGTGTTGACCACTACACCACCATGCTGTGAGGAAACAGTGTTAACCACTACACCACCTGTGAGGAGACAGTGTTAACCACTACCCCACCGTGCTGTGAGGAGACAGTGTTAACCACTACACCACGTGCTGTGAGGAGACAGTGTTAACCACTACACCACGTGCTGTGAGGAGACAGTGTTAACCACTACACCACCATGCTGTGAGGAGACAGTGTTAACCACTACATCACCGTGCCACTAGGGGGAGACAGTGTTAACCACTACACCACCGTGCTGTGAGGAGACAGTGTTAACCACTACACCACGTGCTGTGAGGAGACAGTGTTAACCACTACACCACGTGCTGTGAGGAGACAGTGTTAACCACTACACCACCGTGCTGTGAGGAGACAGTGTTAACCACTACACCACCGTGCTGTGAGGAGACAGTGTTAACCACTACACCACTGTGCTGTGAGACAGTGTTAACCACTACACCACGTGCTGTGAGGAGACAGTGTTAACCACTACACCACCATGCTGTGAGGAGACAGTGTTAACCACTACATCACTGTGCCACTAGGGGGAGACAGTGTTAACCACTACACCACCTGTGAGGAGACAGTGTTAACCACTACCCCACCGTGCTGTGAGGAGACAGTGTTAACCACTACACCACGTGCTGTGAGGAGACAGTGTTAACCACTACACCACGTGCTGTGAGGAGACAGTGTTAACCACTACACTACCATGCTGTGAGGAGACAGTGTTAACCACTACATCACCGTGCCACTAGGGGGAGACAGTGTTAACCACTACACCACCGTGCTGTGAGGAGACAGTGTTAACCACTACACCACGTGCTGTGAGGAGACAGTGTTAACCACTACACCACGTGCTGTGAGGAGACAGTGTTAACCACTACACCACCGTGCTGTGAGGAGACAGTGTTAACCACTACACCACCGTGCTGTGAGGAGACAGTGTTAACCACTACACCACTGTGCTGTGAGACAGTGTTAACCACTACACCACGTGCTGTGAGGAGACAGTGTTAACCACTACACCACCATGCTGTGAGGAGACAGTGTTAACCACTACATCACTGTGCCACTAGGGGGAGACAGTGTTAACCACTACACCACCGTGCTGTGAGGAGACAGTGTTAACCACGACACCACCGTGCAGTGAGGAGACAGTGTTAACCACTACACCACGTGCTGTGAGGAGACAGTGTTAACCACTACACCACCGTGCTGTGAGGAGACAGTGTTAACCACTACACCACCGTGCTGTGAGGAGACAGTGTTAACCACTACACCACTGTGCTGTGAGACAGTGTTAAACACTACACCACGTGCTGTGAGGAGACAGTGTTAACCACTACACCACCGTGCTGTGAGGAGACAGTGTTAACCACTACACCACCGTGCTTGAGGAGACAGTGTTAACCACTACACCACCATCCTGTGATGAGACAGTGTTAACCACTACACCACCGTGCCACTAGGGGGAGACAGTGTTAACCACTACACCACCGTGCTGTGAGGAGACAGTGTTAACCACTACATCACCGTGCCACTAGGGGGAGACAGTGTTAACCACTACACCACCGTGCTGTGAGGAGACAGTGTTAACCACTACACCACCGTGCTGTGAGGAGACAGTGTTAACCACTACACCATGTGCTGTGAGGAGACAGTGTTAACCACTACACCACCGTGCTGTGAGGAGACAGTGTTAACCACTACACCACCGTGCTGTGAGGAGACAGTGTTAACCACTACACCACTGTGCTGTGAGAGACAGTGTTAACCACTACACCACCGTGCTGTGAGGAGACAGTGTTAACCACTACACCGCCGTGCTGTGAGGAGACAGTGTTAACCACTACACCACCGTGCCGTCAGGAGACAGTGTTAACCACTACACCACCGTGCTGTGAGGAGACATTGTTAACCACTACACCAGCTTGCTGTGTTAACCACTACACCACCGTGCTGTGAGGAGACAGTGTTAACCACTACATCACTGTGCCACTAGGGGGAGACAGTGTTAACCACTACACCACCGTGCTGTGAGGAGACAGTGTTAACCACGACACCACCGTGCAGTGAGGAGACAGTGTTAACCACTACACCACGTGCTGTGAGGAGACAGTGTTAACCACTACACCACCGTGCTGTGAGGAGACAGTGTTAACCACTACACCACCGTGCTGTGAGGAGACAGTGTTAACCACTACACCACTGTGCTGTGAGACAGTGTTAAACACTACACCACGTGCTGTGAGGAGACAGTGTTAACCACTACACCACCGTGCTGTGAGGAGACAGTGTTAACCACTACACCACCGTGCTTGAGGAGACAGTGTTAACCACTACACCACCATCCTGTGATGAGACAGTGTTAACCACTACACCACCGTGCCACTAGGGGGAGACAGTGTTAACCACTACACCACCGTGCTGTGAGGAGACAGTGTTAACCACTACATCACCGTGCCACTAGGGGGAGACAGTGTTAACCACTACACCACCGTGCTGTGAGGAGACAGTGTTAACCACTACACCACCGTGCTGTGAGGAGACAGTGTTAACCACTACACCATGTGCTGTGAGGAGACAGTGTTAACCACTACACCACCGTGCTGTGAGGAGACAGTGTTAACCACTACACCACCGTGCTGTGAGGAGACAGTGTTAACCACTACACCACTGTGCTGTGAGAGACAGTGTTAACCACTACACCACCGTGCTGTGAGGAGACAGTGTTAACCACTACACCGCCGTGCTGTGAGGAGACAGTGTTAACCACTACACCACCGTGCCGTCAGGAGACAGTGTTAACCACTACACCACCGTGCTGTGAGGAGACATTGTTAACCACTACACCAGCTTGCTGTGTTAACCACTACACCACCGTGCTGTGAGGAGACAGTGTTAACCACTACACCACCGTGCTGTGAGGAGACAGTGTTAACCACTACACCACCATGCTGTGAGGAGACAGTGTTAACCACTACACCACCGTGCTGTGAGGAGATAGTGTTAACCACTACACCACTGTGCTGTGAGGAGACAGTGTTAACCACTACACCACCGTGCTGTGAGGAGACAATGTCAACCACCACACCACCGTGCTGTGAGGAGACACTGTTAACCACTACACCACCGTGCCACTAGGGGGAGACAGTGTTAACCACTACACCACCGTGCTGTGAGCAGACAATGTTAACCACTACACCACCGTGCTGTGAGGAGACACTGTTAACCACTACACCAACGTGCCTCTATGGGGAGACAGTGTTAACCACTACACCACCGTGCTGTGAGGAGACAGTGTTAACCACTACACCACCGTGCTGTGAGGAGACAGTGTTAACCACTACACCACCATGCTGTGAGGAGACAGTGTTAACCACTACACCACCGTGCTGTGAGGAGATAGTGTTAACCACTACACCACTGTGCTGTGAGGAGACAGTGTTAACCACTACACCACCGTGCTGTGAGGAGACAATGTCAACCACCACACCACCGTGCTGTGAGGAGACACTGTTAACCACTACACCACCGTGCCACTAGGGGGAGACAGTGTTAACCACTACACCACCGTGCTGTGAGCAGACAATGTTAACCACTACACCACCGTGCTGTGAGGAGACACTGTTAACCACTACACCAACGTGCCTCTATGGGGAGACAGTGTTAACCACTACACCACTGTGCTGTGAGGAGACAGTGTTAACCACTACACCACTGTGCTGTGAGGAGACAGTGTTAACCACTACACCACCATGCTGTGAGGAGACAGTGTTAACCACTACACCACCGTGCTGTGAGGAGATAGTGTTAACCACTACACCACCGTGCTGTGAGGAGACAGTGTTAACCACTACACCACCATGCTGTGAGGAGACAATGTTAACCACCACACCACCGTGCTGTGAGGAGACACTGTTAACCACTACACCACCGTGCCACTAGGGGGAGACAGTGTTAACCACTACACCACCGTGCTGTGAGCAGACAATGTTAACCACTACACCACCGTGCTGTGAGGAGACACTGTTAACCACTACACCAACGTGCCTCTAGGGGGAGACAGTGTTAACCACTACACCACTGTGCTGTGAGGAGACAGTGTTAACCACTACACCACTGTGCTGTGAGGAGACATTGTTAACCACTACACCACCATGCTGTGAGGAGACAGTGTTAACCACTACACCACCTGTGAGGAGACAGTGTTAACCACTACACCACTGTGCTGTGAGGAGACAGTGTTAACCACTACACCACCTGTGAGGAGACAGTGTTAACCACTACACCACCGTGCTGTGAGGAGACAGTGTTAACCACTACACCACCGTGCTGTGAGGAGACAGTGTTAAGCACTACACCACCGTGCTTTGAGGAGACAGTGTTAACCACTACACCACTGTGCTGTGAGGAGACAGTGTTAATGATAAGTGCTGGCATAAGCCTAGGTCAGATTGATAACCCCATAACTCATTGGTCCGCATCTCAACTTCAAGCAGCGTCCTGCGACGTCTGTGATGTCTAGGACTCAATGCGTCTATAAACTGCAGGGGTTAAACCCAGCCGACCCAGGCCCACACAGGCACTCCTCCGTCCTCTCCAGTCATGCGGTTGATTGATTGGAGTTGCGGAGTATTTTTATTCTATTTTGCACTGAGAGGGACTTTTCCTATTCATAGAATATCCATTTCACTTATTCGGTTACACGTATTACCACTGTATGGCTTTACTTGATAATCACATTTATACAGAACCCACCTTTAGTCCATATACATATACATTTTTCTCCTTAGGCCTCCGTATGGATAAAGCCACACTTCTAAAGTTTTTACATCATTAATCAGGAACATTACGGGACCGCGTGGTTGTCGGCTGGTTTCTAAAGTCTTTACATCATAAATCAGAACGCAAAGGGTGAAGTTACAATGCAAAACACATTTCAATGCTTACCCGTCCGTCTGGTCAGAAGAATGGATACAAAAAGATATATTATAAAGAAGTATTTTTAATTAGAAAAGGCAAGTTACAAATGAGACTTCATTGGAAATTTCCAATTTAGTTAAAAGAAGTATAAAACAAAAACATCTCATCTGGCACGGCTTGTGCCTGGTGTCTGCAAGCAACATCTTCAAATCTCTCAAAAAGGTCTGTCTCTTGAATGGGCAACAGTCATTTTTATATTGCTCCTGTATCATATTCCGATTGGTCTAAAAACAGTGATGTCACAGGGGTGTCATTTCGCTTAGCAAACCAAAATACAATACGTAGTCAGTATGGACTCTCCTCCTCCTTTTACTAGCGTTACCTTGAGTTACCTAGTGTTTTTAAGTAAGAGAAAGTCCCTCCATTTTTCAGAACAAACAAAGGGTTTGCCTGTGGTAACCATGTGGTACCAGGCAGTACCGGGCGAGGCCATCTATAAGATTTCTTATCAAGACTCCTTAGAGGTTATAGCAGAGAATCTTCAGAGATGCCCTCCTCCAGAAAAACAGTTTACACATCATTTTAGTATTATTCTCTACTGACAGTTAATTATAAGCATGACATTATGAAAACTTTTACTGTAAACATTTAACATTTAATTGTTATATAGTTTTTAAGATTCTCTCTATCGTTTCAAGACTCCCCTTTACTCTAAAATTTCACAACCTCAGCCTTTAACTCCCCGGGGGCCCCATCACCTCAGAACATAAATGCATGTCTGTCCTGTAAGGGTTAACATTACAGTTTACTCTCCTCTCCTGCTGCATCTCAGGGCCACATTCCTTAGGGTTAACTCCCCACTGCAGGCCTGCTCTCACAGACACCTCCTATGCAGACATTAAAGGCTCAGTTTCATTTTTTAAGCAGAACAATCATTTCACTGTCTTCCAACCAAAGTTTAGTTTTAAAGTTTATAAAGAATATACTGGTTATAAAGGAACGAACAGGATGTCGATTTCCAAAAGGGTCACTGTTGTTCTGTGGCACTTCACACCCTCTCTGTCATCCTGGTAGGTCATTGTCCATCGTCTTAATAGCGTATGTACTGGAGGGACGAGATGGCGATTGCGGGGTCACGTGGCCGTGACTCTCCACACCCCCTCTGCCATCTTGGTACCTTGTTACCCTGGTAGCCGGCGGGAAGACTTGCATCTGTTGTTCCCTGGTTGGACGGCTCAACAGGATAGGGGTCACGTTGTTGCTTGGTATCCGGCGGGAAGACTTGCATCTGTTGTTCCCGGCCAACGCACCTGAAGACAACACCTGGTGGTCATCGTGTGGTCACCTTGGTCATCTTGGTCATCTTGGGGTCACCCCCTCTGACCTCTTGGATCTCTCCCATAGTTTGAGGTAGGTTGAATTGTTACTTCTCGGGCGACCCCCACGGGTCCCCGAGAATTGTAGCAGCAGTCCTCTATTGAAATGTGGTTGGCCTGGTCGTGTGACCCTGTCCGTAGGCCTCGCAGGACATCACAGATACAGTCCACAGAGAACTCATTTATTTTCTCTCTTTCAGGTCCATTCAGGGCTCTCGTCGCCCTGTAACCTGGGTCCAGGCCGATGTCTCTCTGTCCGGTCTAGGAGGTCTAGAAGGTCTGGGAGGTCTGGGAGGTCTAGGAGGTCTGGGAGGTCTGGGAGGTCTAGATGAGGACCTTGAGGATGCTCCGGAGCTTGACCTATCCCGGTCTTCCTCCATTTCCGAGTTCTGACCTGAGTCTGAGTCAGTATATTCCTTCTTGCCATTCGCTGCGTCGTCCACTGACTCCGGGGGACAGCCCCCCCCCGTCTAAGAGTGTGGCACTGGTTCAGGTTTTGTCCCTTTACCAGCGCACCTTTACCAGCGCACATTGTTCACAGGCCTTTCGGACTGTTATCGCTCTTTGTTTGGCTTTAGGTATGAGAATGTTGTTAGTTCTCAGGTATACCAACATCCTCTTACTTCCGGCATGTCCAAGGTTATCATATACCTGTCTGATCATGTGAGTAGCCTCGTCCTGTTAGCAATGGCTAGTTAGCCTGCTATTCGCTCCTATTCGCAATGGCTATTTCAGCCTGCTCGCAATGGCTATTTCAGCCTGCTATTCACAAAGTAGAGTTTTTTCTACTTAAGTTCTGACTTTAAGTAAGCATTTAGTTACTTCAAGTTCAAGTGACTTTAGGGCTCCCTAGCCCTGTTAGTCGCGAGTAAACGCCACTTCAAGTGGTTTCTTATGAACCCTCTCTTGTTCCTGATAGATTTTTTACCTCTTAGGCTGTCTGCTGCGCTTTGCAGACCTCTACGTCACTCATTGTTCCAGATCTCGAGCACTTGGTTGGAGAGGATTGCTTGCTGATAAGATCACACTTGAGTAAGGTTTTAACTCAAATCTATAATAAATTTTACTCCAGAGGCCCCTGACCGCAGTTATTTCAGTTCATATTCTTTCGGCTTTTGATACCTATTCAATTAGCATAAAGCCCAACTCACGGATGTTCTAAGCCCCAGAACCTCCAATCCGTTTTGACAGACCTATAAACCAGTGACTCGGCCGCCCAAGCACCACAGCGTCCTGTATGCTGAAGCTTCCGAGTCCCCACAAATCTGATAGGCCCGTCGGATATAGAGACCCTGATGCTCGCTCTGTCCCCCTGCGCCAAGGTGCTAAGCTTGATGAGAGTTTGCAGAGTCTCAATTTTTATCCATAGGCGCTGGTGAGTGTACATCTCACGCAGCTGATATGGTTGGTACAGGTGCTAACCACCAGATGGTAGCTGTCAGGAAATCCCCTTTGCATGAAATAGATTACAAATTCTTTCGTCCTCTTTACTCTGGTTTAGAGAAAATACGGACATCTTTACAGTATTTGTGTTGAGAAAGCATTTTGACTTGGTCATACAGCATGCATTCCGTCCATAACTGGTCTCGGGACCATGCTGCGCATTTGGCTGCAAGACGGTTACCACCTGGTACACCGATGAATAGCTTTTCAAGCAGTAAGCCTGATCTTTGCCTAGGTGTTCCACGTATGACTGATTCTGCTGCAACAGTGAGAGACAAGCTCCCGTCTCGCACCTGTGGGATTAGTTTCTCCACCATATTTTCCCCTGGATCTTGACCGGGGATTCTTACTTCCATTTCCATCATTTGGGCCATTGAAGCCCCTTCGGGGACCTCCAGTCCTTTGAGGTGTCTCAAAATGCGAGCGGCCTCCGGGTCATCATAGAGAGGTGACCCATGGAAAATCTGAGCACACTTATGATATAAGCAGCCTGGGTCTCCCCTCGAAGCATTTCTGGGGCTAGTTTTTTGAGCACTTGGGTTTTGCTTAACAATTCTTGTGCTTTGTTGCTTTCTCCATATTGGGTGCTGTCATGCAGACTCCTGCCTGTATGTGAACTCTTTCCTCTCGGTCGGTAAATGTCTCCGGGAGATTGGGCTAGTATGGAGTGAGGGCTCACTTCCGGTCGGTGTTCCTCTGTGCTGTGTCTCAGGGCTCGGATTGGGCTTATGGAAGGGGCCTCGTTCAACCAGTTTCTTTCTCTCCTGGCTATTTCAGCCATGGCCCTGTCTAGCTTGTACACCTGTTCACGTAGTATGTCATAGCCTGCATGTAAGTGTGCATGCTCGTATGGTTCTGTTACACCAGGGTGAGACAACACTTTTTCTGCCACGGGTGACCGGGCTAAGGCCTGAGCCGTTCCCCATCTCACGGGATATGCTGGCATAATATCCCCTGTTTCCTTTCCTTCCAAGTCTCCTTCACTCTCTTCGGAGACGTCCTCCAATCCTGAGCTCCAGGTCAAGCCCGAGGGTGACTGAAAGGTGGTGCCTTTCAGAGTAGGCCCCTTGCCTATAGGTCTCAGTTTGACCGGTTTCGCTCTCTTGTTTCGAGGTCTAGGAGGTTCGCCCCTCGGGTACCGAACTCTCTCCCTAGATCTTGATCGAGATGAAGACCTGGAGGATGCTCTGGAGCTCGACCTATCCCGGTCTCCCTCCATTCCTGAGTCCTGATCTAGATCAGTATACTCCTGTTCGCTACTTGCTGGGTCGTCCCCTGACTCCGGGGGACGGCCTAGAAGTCTATGGATACTCCTGGCCTGAGATTGCGCAGGTTCCGCCTTTTCAGGTTCGAACTGTACTGTCGGTCTCCTGGGTGTGGATGATCTCCCTCTCTCCGCTGCTCGGGAGGAGTTCTGGGAGTTGGACCTTTCTTTCCTGGGTACGGGTCCCGACCCCTTAGGGTTCGGAGGGGGAGTGAGAGGTAACAATGCAGGCTCATCGTCCTCGTCTTCCTCACCCTCCCCGGCTCTATCCACGGCCAGGGTTATTGCCTCATGGTCCCTAGGTTCCATCATGAGACGGATCTCCGTGTGCCCTGCACTCCTTAGGCTTGAGATCGCGCTGATTACGGCTTTCCCCAACCATATGCCTCTTTGGCCATATCCTCGAGACCTGCCCCACATCAGGTTTATGGCTAGTCGGTAGGGCATGTCCTTAGTACCATGGCCAGCATAGATTTCCCTTTTCTGCAGTAGTTCCTTTATACGGGACACCATGTGCTGCACACAGCAGCATCACACCTGGACAAGAGGCAGGGGAACTATGTGAGAATGCTATTCATCGACTACAGCTCGGCATTCAATACCATAGTCCCCTCCATACTCATAGCCAAGCTCAGGGACCTGGGCTTGGGCTATGACCTCTGCCAGTGGGTCTTGGACTTCCTGACTGGCAGACCCCAGGTAGTGAGAGCAGGCAACTGCACCTCCTCATCCATCACCCTCAACATAGGGGCCCCCCAGGGCTGTGTTCTGAGTCCCCTCCTCTACTCCCTGTACACACACGACTGTGTGGCTCAGCGGAGTAGCAATACAATCATCAAATTTGCTGACGACACAGTGGTGGTGGGCCTGATCTCTGCCAACGACGAGAGGGCCTACCTGGAAGAGGTCAAGGTCCTGGCGGGATGGTGCCAGGAAAACAGCCTCTCCCTGAACGTCAACAAAACAAAGGAGATGATTGTGGACTTCAGGAGGTCGGGGGTCAAGGACTACAGCCCCCTCAGCATCGACGGGGCACCGGTTGAGAGAGTCAACAGCTTTAAGTACCTCGGAGCCTACATATCCGAGGACTTGACATGGACCACACACATTGACAGTGTTGTGAAGAAGGCACGACAACGCCTCTACTTCCTCAGGCGCCTAAGGAAGTTCCAAGTCAGCCAGAAGATCCTTAAGAACTTCTACTCATGTACAATAGAGAGCATCTTGACCGGCAACATCACCTCCTGGTTTGGGAATAGCACTGCACAAGACCGAAGCAGACTACAAAGAGTGACACGTTCAGCCGAACGCACAATTGGAGGGGGGCTCCCCACCCTCCAGAACATTTACTACAAGCGTTGCAAGGGCAAGGCTAAGAGAATCATTAAAGACTCCAGTCACCCGAACAACTGCCTCTTTGAACTGCTGCGGTCAGGCAAGCGATACCGGAGTCTCAAGGCGAGCACAGAAAGACTCAGAAGAAGCTTCTATCCCCAGGCCATCAGGCTGCTAAACGAACAATGAATGAACACTACACAACAACAACCACCAAACGCACATAGCACACACATCCACACGCACACACTCACTTTAAACAAACACACTGTAGCACCCACTCCACACACTTTATAGCACACACCCACTTTAAACAAACACACTGTAGCACCCACTCCCCACACTTTATATTTATGGATGAAGGATTGCACTACAACTCGTACACCTTACTGTAAATTGTACCTAAAATTGTACCTCATCCCATTTCTGCTTTGCACTAGATAGTACTGTACATTAGTACACTGCATAGTATTGTGTATTGTATATTATATGGTAACTCAGAACATTGTACATATGTCTATACCGAACACTGTGACCTCATTTTTCTTCTTCTAAATTCATGCTATATTATGTTATTATGTTATTTGATACTATCTTGTCTAGCACAGTCTCTGGAGCGTAACAGTAAGAAGCATTTTGTATGAAAGTATTCTGTACTTCTGTATGACAACTATTAAAGAACTTGAACTTGAGTCTGTCCCAGTTTATGTGTGAGGACTTTATCTCCTTGTATTGGTCTTGGCTTAGTGTCACGTGGACAATTTTCTCCACGTGAAACACCTCATAATCACACTCTGTGATTACTGCCTTGCCTGGTTTCAGGGGCTTTTTGGTCCTTTTTTCCATTACCTGTTTCCTCAGGTTCCGGTAGTAAGAGCCTCCTGCCGTTACCATGCTTGTTTCCCATCTACCATAGTTCGTCAATGACGGTCCAGTGAAGGTGAGGATTGACCATGGTGTATCAGAGTTATCGGTCCAGACTGGGTAGTTAGTGACTGTTATGTTTGGTGATTGTCTGTGAGACCTTGTAGATGTCACTCTCACCCCTGAGTGTTCACCACGGGGAGATATATAGGTTGCTCTCGCTTGCCTCACTTCCTCGTGAACACGTGGTCCTGGGCTTATGCACTGCAGGGAGTGATCTCGCCCTGGTGTGGTTGATCCCCCCAGTGTCGGGAGGTGTCCCCTGAGTGTATATTCTCCCATTTCGTGTCCAGAGGGGGCTCTCATTGAGGGCGGAGCCCTCTTATCCATATACATGGAAGTGGGAGCAGGCAGTGTTCGGCCTGTTTCCTCATATATCCTTCCTTGTCCTGACCGGGGCCACGTAATTTGAGCCCTCTGGTCTGAGTGACTCACTGCTTCCCTTGGTGTTCCCGAGGGACAGACTGTCCGGTTTCTGTACGCCAGCTCCTCCTGAGCTAGCGTCTCTAGCATCTGTTGTGCTAGCGTCTTCCGTGCTAGCATTTCTTGTGCTAGCTTCTCTTGAGCTAGCATCAGCTGCGTCAGCTCCTCCTGAGCTAGCGTCTCTTGCACTAGCATCTGCTGTGCTAGCGTCTTCCGTGCTAGCATCTGTTGTGCTAGCTTCTCTTGAGCTAGCATCAGATGTGCTAGCATCTGTTGTGCTAGCTCCTCTTGAGCTAGCGTCTGATGTGCTAGCATCTGTTGTGCTAGCTTCTCTTGAGCTAATTCCTTCTGCGCAATCTTCTTCTGAGCTAGCGTCTGCGGTGCTAGCTTTTCTTGTGCTAGCTTTTCTTGTACTAGCTTCTCCTGAGCTAGCTTCTCTTGTGCTAGCTTCTCCTGAGCTAGCGTTGGTTGTGCCAGCTCCTCCTGAGCTAGCTTCTCTTGAGCTAGCGTTGGTCGCTAGCTCCGGCTACTTAGCCTGCTGTTAGCTCCTGGCTTTGTTAGCCTGTGGTGAGCTAGTTAGCTCCCGTCTGGCTAGGGCCAGCTCATGGGTGTTAGCACTGGCTCGTTAGCCGATGGTGAGCTAGTTAGCTTGCATTCCTGTGAACGGCCGTTTTGGCTGCGTATCACGTAGCTTTGGGCTAGGTAGCCATCCAGTGAACATTCAGTGAACGGCCGTTTTGGCTGCGTGTCACGTAGCTTTGGGCTAGGTAGCCATCCAGTGAACATTCAGTGAACGGCCGTTTTGGCTGCGTGTCACGTAGCTTTGGGCTAGGTAGCCATCCAGTTCGCCTTTCTGTGAACGGCCGTTTTGGCTGCGTGTCACCTAGCTTTGGGCTAGGTAGCCATCCAGTTCGCATTCCTGTGAACGGCCGGTTTGGCTGCGTGTCACGTAGCTTTGGGCTAGGTAGCCATCCAGTTCGCCTTTCTGTGAACGGCCGTTTTGGCTGCGTGTCACGTAGCTTTGGGCTAGGTAGCCATCCAGTTCGCCTTTCTGTGAACGGCCGTTTTGGCTGCGTGTCACGTAGCTTTGGGCTAGGTAGCCATCCAGTTAGCATTCCTGTGAACGGCCGTTTTGGCTGCGTGTCACGTAGCTTTGGGCTAGGTAGCCATCCAGTTTGCATTCCTGTGAACGGCCGTTTTGGCTGCGTGTCACGTAGCTTTGGGCTAGGTAGCCATCCAGTTCGCCTTTCTGTGAACGGCCGTTTTGGCTGCGTGTCACGTAGCTTTGGGCTAGGTAGCCATCCAGTGAACATTCAGTGAACGGCCGTTTTGGCTGCGTGTCACGTAGCTTTGGGCTAGGTAGCCATCCAGTGAACATTCAGTGAACGGCCGTTTTGGCTGTGTGTCACGTAGCTTTGGGCTAGGTAGCCATCCAGTGAACATTCAGTGAACGGCCGTTTTGGCTGCGTATCACGTAGCTTTGGGCTAGGTAGCCATCCAGTGAACATTCAGTGAACGGCCGTTTTGGCTGCGTGTCACGTAGCTTTGGGCTAGGTAGCCATCCAGTGAACATTCAGTGAACGGCCGTTTTGGCTGCGTATCACGTAGCTTTGGGCTAGGTAGCCATCCAGTGAACATTCAGTGAACGGCCGTTTTGGCTGCGTGTCACGTAGCTTTGGGCTAGGTAGCCATCCAGTGAACATTCAGTGAACGGCCGTTTTGGCTGCGTATCACGTAGCTTTGGGCTAGGTAGCCATCCAGTGAACATTCAGTGAACGGCCGTTTTGGCTGCGTGTCACGTAGCTTTGGGCTAGGTAGCCATCCAGTGAACATTCAGTGAACGGCCGTTTTGGCTGCGTGTCACGTAGCTTTGGGCTAGGTAGCCATCCAGTGAACATTCAGTGAACGGCCGTTTTGGCTGCGTGTCACGTAGCTTTGGGCTAGGTAGCCATCCAGTGAACATTCAGTGAACGGCCGTTTTGGCTGCGTGTCACGTAGCTTTGGGCTAGGTAGCCAATGGTGAGCTAGTTAGCTCTCGTCTGGCTAGGGCCAGTTCACTTCCTGTGGGCAAAGCACGAAATTATGTTGCACTTGTAACTCCCCCCAGAGCTCTAAAAACATTACGTTACCCTTTAGTTGTGAGTAAACGTTGCTTTAATCACAAAGATAGAGCTTTCTATTCATTTGTGATATCCCCGAGTAGAGCCTTCCACTCGAGTCGCCAGTAGAGCTTTCTACTTAAATTTTTTTTGTCAAATCTGTAATTTAATTTTACTCCAGAGGCTTTTGACAGTAGTCCTGTTTTCTTCGGCCGTTTTAGCACCTATTTAGTTAGTATAAATGCCTATCGTAGGGACGCCATGATAAGTGCTGGCATAAGCCTAGGTCAGATTGATAACCCCATAACTCATTGGTCCGCATCTCAACTTCAAGCAGCGTCGTGCGACGTCTGTGATGTCTAGGACTCAATGCGTCTATAAACTGCAGGGGTTAAACCCAGCCGACCCAGGCCCACACAGGCACTCCTCCGTCCTCTCCAGTCATGCGGTTGATTGATTGGAGTTGCGGAGTATTTTTATTCTATTTTGCACTGAGAGGGACTTTTCCTATTCATAGGATATCCATTTCACTTATTCGGTTACACGTATTACCACTGTATGGCTTTACTTGATAATCACATTTATACAGAACCCACCTTTAGTCCATATACATATACATTTTTCTCCTTAGGCCTCCGTATGGATAAAGCCACACTTCTAAAGTTTTTACATCATTAATCAGGAACATTACGGGACCGCGTGGTTGTCGGCTGGTTTCTAAAGTCTTTACATCATAAATCAGAACGCAAAGGGTGAAGTTACAATGCAAAACACATTTCAATGCTTACCCGTCCGTCTGGTCAGAAGAATGGATACAAAAAGATATATTATAAAGAAGTATTTTTAATTAGAAAAGGCAAGTTATAAATGAGACTTCATTGGAAATTTCCAATTTAGTTAAAAGAAGTATAAAACAAAAACATCTCATCTGGCACGGCTTGTGCCTGGGCCCCGTTCCATGTACGTGGTTCAACTAAGTCGATCAACATGTCCATTATCCAGCTTCAGTTAACCCGATGTTCAAAGCCGGGATTTTCCTGTTTCACAAAGGAGGATTCAGTCTCGTTAACTCAAGCCAGACTTGAGAGTCAGGCTCAAGTCAGGCTAGATGCGCGCTCCCGTTTTAGGTGGAAAGCCAGCACGTATCGATGGCAGAGACCCTGATTCTCAACGGCATTGATTGATTAATTGATTTAAGACTTTATTGACAGATTGCAATAGGCTCAATCGCCTCGCCGACAAGTTAAATGCGTTATCTATAGGCTAATTCTAAGTCCCTCATTACCTCAATCAATCAGATTATATTTCTTTAAACTTGCCTGCTGGATTGAATAATCAAATGAGATCTTGCTAGCGAAAATTATTAGTTAACTGTTATACAGAATTACGATACGGCTCTCTTACCCATTGATTGATGTATAGTCAATCTTTTACTTATCTTCTCTGTGGTGTAACGGGTTCTTCTTTTGACTTTCACACGGACGACCGGGGTTCAAGGCCCTAGTCTTTTCCTTCTTTTTGCAATATAGGAATAATTCAATTTGGTGCACGTTGAGAGCTATATAAAGAATGACATCCTCAATGCATGTAGATTTATAATATTTTAACTTAAAACCAGGCTACTTTGGCGTATAATCCTTAATATTATATTCAAAAAAATCATATTGGAAACACGGGGATTTGAACCCCGGTCTCTGAATTGGCAGGCATGAGCACTACCGCTGGGCCACTGGGCCAGATGGGATAAATTCATTGTTTATACATTAATGAACGAGAGACCCGTGTTTAGAATATCCGTTGTTTTGAATGAAGTTTATCTCTTTATCCTCATTCATTAATGTGACGTCAACGGCTCATTCAATTTCTCAAATCCGTCAAACAGCGCATCTCATCAGACATCTTAATCCCAGTTACAATTAAAATAACCACATCATGTGTACATCGCACGAGCGAGAGCCACCGTCGCCACGGTATATATAACGTGCATTATTTAGGACAAAGTGAATTTAATATCAGCATTTTGGGTCTATTTTACATTTCAAAAGCCCCCTCTGGAAGAATGGAGCACAAAAACGTAATTCAGAATGGTATAATGCAGATCGTAGACTGTGGGAATAGTTTCAGGAAACGGGCTGTCACTTCTTTGCGGGGGCGTGGCGATAGTTCAGGCTAACTTGAACTTGAACTCTGCTTTCGACCAGGCTCAAACTTTTGGATATGTTGTCATGGTGATTTGGAAAATCCAGGTACATGAAATCGGAAAGTCAGGCTAACAGAGTTATCCAGCTAAAGTTATCCGGCTAACTCGGTTATCCCGGTACATGGAACGGGGCCCAGGTGTCTGCAAGCAACATCTTCAAATCTCTCAAAAAGGTCTGTCTCTTGAATGGGCAACAGTCATTTTTATATTGCTCCTGTATCATATTCCGATTGGTCTAAAAACAGTGATGTCACAGGGGTGTCATTTCGCTTAGCAAACCAAAATACAATACGTAGTCAGTATGGACTCTCCTCCTTTTACTAGCGTTACTTTTAGTTACCTAGTGTTTTTAAGTAAGAGAAAGTCCCTCCATTTTTCAGAACAAACAAAGGGTTTGCCTGTGGTAACCATGTGGTACCAGGCAGTACCGGGCGAGGCCATCCATAAGATTTCTTATCAAGACTCCTTAGAGGTTATAGCAGAGAATCTTCAGAGATGCCCTCCTCCAGAAAAACAGTTTACACATCATTTTAGTATTATTCTCTACTGACAGTTAATTATAAGCATTACATTATGAAAACTTTTACTGTAAACATTTAACATTTAATTGTTATATAGTTTTTAAGATTCTCTCTATCGTTTCAAGACTCCCCTTTACTCTAAAATTTCACAACCTCAGCCTTTAACTCCCCGGGGGCCCCATCACCTCAGAACATAAATGCATGTCTGTCCTGCTTCCTCCCTGTAAGGGTTAACATTACAGTTTACTCTCCTCTCCTGCTGCATCTCAGGGCCACATTCCTTAGGGTTAACTCCCCACTGCAGGCCTGCTCTCACAGACACCTCCTATGCAGACATTAAAGGCTCAGTTTCATTTTTTAAGCAGAACAATCATTTCACTGTCTTCCAACCAAAGTTTAGTTTTAAAGTTTATAAAGAATATACTGGTTATAAAGGAACGAACAGGATGTCAATTTCCAAAAGGGTCACTGTTGTTCTGTGGCACTTCACAGTTAACCACTACACCACTGTGCTGTGAGGAAACAATGTTAACCACTACACCACCGTGCTGTGAGGAGACAGTGTTAACCACTACACCACTGTGCTGTGAGGAGACACTGTTAACCACTACACCACCGTGCCACTAGGGGGAGACAGTGTTAACCACTACACCACTGTGCTGTGAGGAGACAGTGTTAACCACTACCCCACCGTGCTGTGAGGAGACAGTGTTAACCACTACACCACCGTGCTGTGAGGAGACAGTGTTAACCACTACACCACCGTGCTGTGAGGAGACAGTGTTAACCACTACACCACCGTGCTGTGAGGAGACAGTGTTAACCACTACCCCACCGTGCTGTGAGGAGACAGTGTTAACCACTACACCACCGTGCTGTGAGGAGACAGTGTTAACCACTACACCACCGTGCTGTGAGGAGACAGTGTTAACCCCTACACCACCGTGCTGTGAGGAGACAGTGTTAACCACTACACCACTGTGCTGTTAGGAGACAGTGTTAACCACTACACCACTGTGTTGTGAGGAGACAGTGTTAACCACTACACCACCGTGCTGTGAGGAGACAGTGTTAACCACTACACCACCGTGAGGAGACAGTGTTAACCACTACACCACCGTGAGGAGACAGTGTTAACCACTACACCACCGTGCTGTGAGGCGACAGTGTTAACCACTACACCACCGTGCTGTGAGGAGACAGTGTTAACCACTACACCACCGTGAGGAGACAGTGTTAACCACTACACCACTGTGAGGAGACAGTGTTAACCACTACACCACCGTGCTGTGAGGAGACAGTGTTAACCACTACACCACCGTGCCGTGAGGAGACAGTGTTAACCACTACACCACTGTGCCGTGAGAAGACAGTGTTAACCACTACACCACCGTGCTGTGAGGAGACAGTGTTAACCACTACACCACTGTGCTGTGAGGAGACAGTGTTAACCACTACACCACCGTGCTGTGAGGAGACAGTGTTAACCACTACACCACTGTGCTGTGAGGAGACAGTGTTAACCACTACACCACCTTGCTGTGTTAACCACTACACCACCGTGCTGTGAGGAGACAGTGTTAACCACTACACCACCTTGCTGTGTTAACCACTACACCACCGTGCTGTGAGGAGACAGTGTTAACCACTACACCACCGTGCTGTGAGGAGACAGTGTTAACCACTACACCACCGTGCCGTGAGGAGACAGTGTTAACCACTACACCACCGTGCCGTGAGGAGACAGTGTTAACCACTACAGCACCGTGCTGTGAGGAGACATTGTTAACCACTACACCACCGTGCTGTGAGGAGACATTGTTAACCACTACACCACCGTGCTGTGAGGAGACAGTGTTAACCACTACACCACCGTGCTGTGAGGAGACAGTGTTAACCACTACACCACCGTGCTGTGAGGAGACAGTGTTAACCACTACATCACCGCGCCGTGAGGAGACAGTGTTAACCACTACACCACCGTGCTGTGAGGAGACAGTGTTAACCACTACACCACCGTGCTGTGAGGAGACAGTGTTAACCACTACACCACGTGCCGTGAGGAGACAGTGTTAACCACTACACCACCGTGCCGTGAGGAGACAGTGTTAACAACTACACCACTGTGCTGTGAGGAGACAGTGTTAACCACTACACCACCTGTGAGGAGACAGTGTTAGCCACTACACCACCGTGCTGTGAGGAGACAGTGTTAACCACTACACCACCGTGCTGTGAGGAGACACTGTTAACCACTACACCACCGTGCCACTAGGGGGAGACAGTGTTAACCACTACACCACTGTGCTGTGAGGAGACAGTGTTAACCACTACACCACCGAGCCACTAGGGGGAGACAGTGTTAACCACTACACCACTGTGCTGTGAGGAGACACTGTTAACCACTACACCACCGTGCCACTAGGGGGAGACAGTGTTAACCACAGCTTTCCGAACCGCGTCAATGGCCTGAAGAAATTCTCCGGAGATCAGGACCAGATCCTTTGTTCCTAGACCCCAGGAACAGAGGAACCAGACGGCGAGGGAAGAGGGCTGGGATCCGTAACAGGCTGAGATCCAGACGCCACCGCACACCACTGCCCAGTATATTACTAGCCAATGTACAATCAATTGACAATAAACTGGATGACATCCGAGCAAGGATTCAATATCAAAGAGACGTTAGGGACTGCAACGTCCTCTGCTTCACCGAGACGTGGTTGACGCCGGACGTCCCAGACCACGCAATTCAACCGGCTGATCACTTCTTTATCCACCGCAAGGACAGATCAGCAGAGTCCGGTAAACAACGTGGACGAGGTATTGCCTTCATGTTTAACAAAAATTGGAGTGACCCAACTAACGTGAAGGAATTATCCAACCACTGCTCCCCAGAACTGGAATATATAACCATCAAGTGTCGTCCTTTCTTCCTCCCGAGGGAGTTAACGGCGATCGTCCTGGTCGGAGTGTATATTCCACCGCAAGCCAGCAACAAGGTTGCGCTCTCCAGACTACACGACGAGGTAAATAGAATCCAAGAGGCGAATGTTAACGCCGCCATTTTAGTTCTGGGAGATTTCAATAGCGCCAATCTGAGAAAGGTATTGCCTGACTTCTATCAGCATGTGACTTGCAACACCAGAGGCGGTAACATCCTAGATCACTGTTACACGCAATTTAAAGGTGGCTACAAGGCTCATTCTGATAGTGGCTTCGGTAAGTCAGATCACGCATCAATTTTTCTTTCACCAAAGTACAGACAGAGAATTAAAAGTACTCCCGTAGTCTCGCGAGAGGTGCAGAAATGGGATGTGACGTCAGAGGATACGATCCGGTCAGTGTTTCACAACACAGACTGGAATGTGTTCCGCGACACAGATAACATTAATGCCTACACGGAGACAGTGCTGGACTATGTTTGTACTAGGGTGAAAGAAACAATCCCCACTACCAAAATGAAAGTTTACCCAAATCAAAAACCCTGGGTAGACAAATCCGTCCGTGAAGCTCTGAGAGAGCGCACCAAAGCATACAACGACGGCCTAGAGGCAGGCAACATGAATGACCACAAGGTGGCGCGATACAACGTAAGGAGGACTGTGTCAGAGGCCAAACGACGCTACAGGGATAAAATTGAACTCCAGTTTGAACAAGCTGACTCTAGAGCTATGTGGCAGGAGCTCAAAACGATGACAGACTACAAAGGCGCCTCCCTCAAACTGAACAGTGACATCTCCTTAGCAAATGACCTCAATACCTTCTATGCGAGGTTTGATGCTGGTAATAACAACACCAGCTCACAAGCCTCGGCAATGGGGGGGGGGGGGGTCGGCTGCTGATGGAGGCGCAGTGTTCAGGGTAACAGAGCATGAGGTGAGGCGGACCTTTAAAAAAGTGAATATCAGGAAGGCAGCAGGTCCAGACGGCATCCCCGGCCGCGTCCTAAAAGTCTGTGCCGACCAACTGGCCCCAGTATTCACTGACATATTTAACCTGTCCTTAGAACAGGCTGTCATCCCCACCTGCCTGAAGAAGTCCACTATTATCCCTGTACCCAAAAAATCCAAGCCTGCTTGCCTCAACGACTACCGCCCTGTAGCTCTCACCTCCATAGCCATGAAGTGCTTCGAGAAGCTAGTAAAGGGCTACATCTGCTCCTCCCTCCCCATCAACATGGACCCCCTGCAATTTGCATACCGCCCCAACAGGTCCACGGAGGACGCCATATCCCATGTGCTGCACACAGCAGCATCACACCTGGACAAGAGGCAGGGGAACTATGTGAGAATGCTATTCATCGACTACAGCTCGGCATTCAATACCATAGTCCCCTCCATACTCATAGCCAAGCTCAGGGACCTGGGCTTGGGCTATGACCTCTGCCAGTGGGTCTTGGACTTCCTGACTGGCAGACCCCAGGTGGTGAGAGCAGGCAACTGCACCTCCTCATCCATCACCCTCAACATAGGGGCCCCCCAGGGCTGTGTTCTGAGTCCCCTCCTCTACTCCCTGTACACACACGACTGTGTGGCTCAGCGGAGTAGCAATACAATCGTCAAATTTGCTGACGACACAGTGGTGGTGGGCCTGATCTCTGCCAACGACGAGAGGGCCTACCTGGAAGAGGTCAAGGTCCTGGCGGGATGGTGCCAGGAAAACAGCCTCTCCCTGAACGTGAGCAAAACAAAGGAGATGATTGTGGACTTCAGGAGGTCGGGGGTCAAGGACTACAGCCCCCTCAGCATCGACGGGGCACCGGTTGAGAGAGTCAACAGCTTTAAGTACCTCGGAGCCTACATATCCGAGGACTTGACATGGACCACACACATTAACAGTGTTGTGAAGAAGGCACGACAACGCCTCTACTTCCTCAGGCGCCTAAGGAAGTTCCAAGTCAGCCAGAAGATCCTTAAGAACTTCTACTCATGTACAATAGAGAGCATCTTGACCGGCAACATCACCTCCTGGTTTGGGAATAGCACTGCACAAGACCAAAGCAGACTACAAAGAGTGACACGTTCAGCCGAACGCACAATTGGAGGGGGGCTCCCCACCCTCCAGAACATTTACTACAAGCGTTGCAAGGGCAAGGCTAAGAGAATCATTAAAGACTCCAGTCACCCGAACAACTGCCTCTTTGAACTGCTGCGGTCAGGCAAGCGATACAGGAGTCTCAAGGCGAGCACAGAAAGACTCAGAAGAAGCTTCTATCCCCAGGCCATCAGGCAGCTAAACGAACAATGAATGAACACTACACAACAACAACCACCAAACGCACATAGCACACACATCCACACGCACACACTCACTTTAAACAAACACACTGTAGCACCCACTCCACACACTTATAGCACACACCCACTTTAAACAAACACACTGTAGCACCCACTCCCCACACTTTATATTTATGGATGAAGGATTGCACTACAACTCGTACACCTTACTGTAAATTGTACCTAAAATTGTACCTCATCCCATTTCTGCTTTGCACTAGATAGTACTGTACATTAGTACACTGCATAGTATTGTGTATTGTATATTATATGGTAACTCGGAACATTGTACATATGTCTATACCGAACACTGTGACCTCATTTTCTTCTTCTAAATTCATGCTATATTATGTTATTATGTTATTTGATACTATCTTGTCTAGCACAGTCTCTGGAGCGTAACAGTAAGAAGCATTTTGTATGAAAGTATTCTGTACTTCTGTATGACAACTATTAAAGAACTTGAACTACACCACTGTGCTGTGAGGAGACAGTGTTAACCACTACACCACCGTGGTGTGAGGAGACAGTGTTAACCACTACACCACCATGCTGTGAGGAGACAGTGTTAACCACTACACCACCGTGCTGTGAGGAGACAGTGTTAACCACTACACCACCATGCTGTGAGGAGACAGTGTTAACCACTACACCACCGTGCTGTGAGGAGACAGTGTTAACCACTACACCACCGTGATGTGAGGACAGTGTTAACCACTACACCACTGTGATGTGAGGAGACAGTGTTAACCACTACACCACTGTGATGTGAGGAGACAGTGTTAACCACTACACCACCGTGCTGTGAGGAGACAGTGTTAACCACTACACCATCGTGCTGTGGGAGACAGTGTTAACCACTACACCACCGTGCTGTGAGGAGACAGTGTTAACCACTACACCACCGCGGTGTGAGGAGACAGTGTTAACCACTACACCACCGTGCTTTGAGGAGACAGTGTTAACCAATACACCACGTGCCACTAGGGGGAGACAGTGTTAACCACTACACCACCGTGCCGTGAGGAGACAGTGCTAACCACTACACCACCGTGCTGTGAGGAGACAGTGTTAACCACTACACCACCGTGCCGTGAGGAGACATTGTTAACCACTACACCACCGTGCTGTGAGGAGACAGTGTTAACCACTACACCACCGTGCTGTGAGGAGACATTGTTAACCACTACACCACCGTGCTGTGAGGAGACAGTGTTGACCACTACACCACCTTGCTGTGGGAGACAGTGTTAACCACTACACCACCGTGCTGTGAGGAGACGGTGTTAACCACTACACCACCGTGCTGTGAGGAGACAGTGTTAACCACTACACCACAGTGCTGTGAGGAGACCGTGTTAACCACTACACCACCGTGCTGTGAGGAGACATTGTTAACCACTACACCACCGTGCTGTGAGGAGACAGTGTTAACCACTACACCACAGTGCTGTGAGGAGACAGTGTTAACCACTACACCACCGTGCTGTGAGGAGACAGTGTTAACCACTACACCACTGTGCTGTGAGGAGACAGTGTTAACCACTACACCACCTGTGGGGAGACAGTGTTAACCACTACACCACCGTGCTGTGAGGAGACAGTGTTAACCACTACACCACCGTGCTGTGAGGAGACAGTGTTAACCACTACACCACCGTGCCACTAGGGGGAGACAGTGTTAACCACTACACCACCGTGCCGTGAGGAGACAGTGTTAACCACTACACCACCGTGCCGTGAGGAGACATTGTTAACCACTACACCACCGTGCTATGAGGAGACAGTGTTAACCACTACACCACCGTGCTGTGAGGAGACAGTGTTAACCACTACACCACCGTGCTGTGAGGAGACAGTGTTAACCACTACACCACCGTGCTGTGAGGAGACAGTGTTAACCACTACACCACCGTGCTGTGAGGAGACCCTGTTAACCACTACACCACCGTGCCACTAGGGGGAGACAGTGTTAACCACTACACCACCTTGCTGTGAGGAGACAGTGTTAACCACTACACCACCGTACTGTGAGGACAGTGTTAACCACTACACCACTGTGCTGTGAGGAGACAGTGTTAACCACTACACCACCGTGCTGTGAGGAGACAGTGTTAACCACTACACCACCTGTGAGGAGAGAGTGTTAACCACTACACCACCGTGCCACTAGGGGGAGACAGTGTTAACCACTACACCAACGTGCTGTGAGGAGACAGTGTTAACCACTACACCACCATGCTGTGAGGAGACAGTGTTAACCACTACACCACCTGTGAGGAGAGAGTGTTAACCACTACACCACCATGCTGTGAGGAGACAGTGTTAACCACTACACCACCGTACCACTAGGGGGAGACAGTGTTAACCACTACACCACTGTGCTGTGAGGAGACAGTGTTAACCACTACACCACCGTGCTGTGAGGTGACAGTGTTAACCACTACACCACCGTGCTGTGAGGAGACAGTGTTAACCACTACACCACCGTGCCGTGAGAAGACAGTGTTAACCACTACACAACCGTGCTGTGAGGAGACAGTGTTAACCACTACACCACTGTGCTGTGAGGAGACAGTGTTAACCACTACACCACCATGCCGTGAGGAGACAGTGTTAACCACTACACAACCGTGCTGTGAGGAGACAGTGTTAACCACTACACCACCGTGCTGTGTTAACCACTACACCACCGTGCTGTGAGGAGACAGTGTTAACCACTGCACCACCGTGCCGTGAGGAGACATTGTTAACCACTACACCACCGTGCTGTGAGGAGACAGTGTTAACCACTACACCACTGTGCCATGAGGAGACAGTGTTAACCACTACACCACCGTGCCGTGAGGAGACAGTGTTAACCACTACACCACCGTGCCGTGAGGAGACATTGTTAACCACTACACCACCATGCTGTGAGGAGACAGTGTTAACCACTACACCACTGTGCTGTGAGGAGACAGTGTTAACCACTACACCACCTGTGAGGAGACAGTGTTAACCACTACACCACCGTGCTGTGAGGAGACAGTGTTAACCACTACACATATTTGTGTTTCACAGAAACAAAATTAGACTCATCTGTACAGGATCCAGAGATTGAAATTGAAAACTACTCAATAGTCAGGAGGGATAGGAACCAGTATGGAGGTGGCGTCTGTGTGTATATACACAAGGATACCAAATACATCAACCGTACTGACCTTAACCATGATGAAATTGAAACTGTTTGGATTGAAATCTTATTAGACAGGGCGAAACCAGTACTAGTAGGCACAATCTATAAACCACCAGAACAGAGTGGCTTTTATGACACACTTGATGGGTGTTTAGCGGGGGTGGAGGGGGTAGAAAAAATTCGTATTGGGGACTGGAACACGGATATGCTGCGTAAAGGAGCACCCGTCTTCAAGGCCTTCAGTAGATTTTCTGATCTGCACGGTTTCAGCCAGCTAATCACCCAACCCACAAGGGTATGCGATTCGACACAAACCACCATTGACCTCATTTTGACCTCTGACAAGTCAATGATCACCAATAAAGGGGTGATAGCATGCGGGTTAAGTGATCATTATATGATTTTCTGTACCCGCAAAAAGCTAAAACAGAAGGCCGGCTGTCACAAAACAGTTACATCTAGAGACCTCAAAACTTACTCTAGAGAGGCCTTTAACCTAGAACTGGGGAGCTTGGACTGGTCAGATGAACTCAGTGGTACACAGGTTGAAGAAACATGGCTTGGATTCAAAACCAAATTCACAGCAATACTCAACAACATGGCACCCATAAGAACCACCAGGGTTAAAAATCGCGCTGAGGCATGGATGCACACTGAAATACTGGCCGCTATGAAAACCAGAGACAAAAAATGCTCTGAACTTCATAAAAGTCAGACAAAGCTTTCCAATAGCTCAAACAGTGAACTCCAAGCCCACGTGGTTGAACTAAAAATCCAAAGAAACAGACTAAGAAATGACGTAAACACCATGATCAGAACCGCAAAAAGAAATTTCATCAACGACAAAACTGAGGAAAACAAAAACAAACCCTGCAAACTTTGGAAATTACTCAATAATCAACTAGGCTGCAGTAAAAAACTTAAAACCAGATTCTCAAACATAAACATAAAGACGGACAACACGCTCATCACAGACAAGCTGGATGTAGCCAATTACTTAAACATCTTCTTCACAAACATAGCCACAACACTGGTAAACAAACTACCCTCCCACTTGAACTTGAAATGGTAACAACCGATGAGGTACTCAAAAAATACAACCTAACCAAAAATACAACCTAACAAGGCCACTGGCCATGACAACATCCCCTCCAAATTCCTCAGAGACGCAGCAGTCGCCATCACCGCAGTCATCACACACATAATAAACCTCTCTATAAAACAGGGGCACGTCCCCAAGGACTTCAAAATTGCGAGAGTGACCCCTCTGCACAAAAAGGGCAGCAAATTAGACCCAGGCAACTACCGCCCTGTTTCTATTCTTACCTCCATCTCGAAAGTCATGGAGAAAATAGTCTACGAACAGGTCGAAAAGTACCTGGCGGAAAAAAATCGAATCTACGAATTCCAATCTGGCTTCAGAACGTCCCACTCCACTGACACATGCCTCCTCTATTTGAACGACCACATCAAACAAGAGGTGGACGCGGGCAAATACTGCGGCATGGTCATGCTGGACCTACAAAAGGCCTTCGACACTGTCAATCACTCCATTCTAATGGACAAGCTAAAGGCAATTGGTTTTGATAGCTTATCAGTGAGCTGGATGCAATCCTACCTGGAGGGGAGAGAACAGATGGTAGAGGTAAACGGTACTCTATCCCCCCCCCTCACAGTGAGCTGTGGTGTTCCACAAGGAAGCATACTAGGACCGCTACTCTTCCTAATTTATGCAAATGACATGTCGTCAGCCTGTGACTGCAACTTGTTCCTGTTTGCGGACGACTCAGCCCTGCTGGTCTCTGACAAGAACAAATTGCAGGTTGAAAAAACCCTCAGCACGGAACTAGGCAAAATCTGCATATGGCTCGCTGATAACAAACTATCATTACACATGGGCAAAACAGAGTCCATTCTCTTCGGTTCAAATAACAAACTCAGCAAGACCGACGGCTTCTCAGTTACAGTGGGTGACAATATTGTCACAAGGAAAGACGAAATTACCTACCTGGGTTCCATCCTAGAGGCAAATCTTTCCTGTGACAAAATGGCATCCAATGTAATAAAAAAAGTCAACCAACGAACTAGATTCTTGTACCGGATCTCCTCTCTGGTAAACAAGAATACCCTGAAGACTCTGGCAGGAGCACTCATTCAAGGGTACTATGACTATGCGTGCACCTCATGGTACCAAAGCACCTCAAAGGCGCTTAAAACAAAATTACAAACATCACAAAACAAACTGGTCAGACTACTACTTGACCTGAACCCCAGAACCCACCTCACCCCTGCCCACTTTGACAACCTAGGATGGCTTAGAGTAGACGACAGAGTACAGCAACTTGCAATGGGCCTGGTCTTCAAGATACACTATACGACCGGGGTGCCCATGTACATGTCAAAATACTTCCCAAAGGTCAGTGAATACCACAACCACTACACCAGAGGAAGCTCAACAAATCATGTTAAACCCAGATTCGGCTCAAACAAGGGACTAAACACGTTTCGCAATTATGCCACAACAATGTGGAACGCCCTACCCAAAGCTGTAAAGGAATGTGAATCCCTGCCCACATTCAAAACCGCTCTTAAAGAGCACCTACGGGAGGCTGCAATTCGAAACTGGCCACCGTAAATGCCCAAAACCCCCACCACCTCCTAATAGACAGTCTCCTCCCCACCGCATGTATATATTCCCTCCCCGCCGTATGTATATTTCCCTCCCACCCACCCACCCCCTCCTAATGTACAGTCCCCTCCCCATCATATGTATATACTCTGTCAGGATCTAGGGGTAACAGTACTGTATATTTGAATACCGCTTATGTCACAAATGTATCAGTACTAAATACCTATATGTCCCTGTTACGTATTACTTTCACATGGTGGAGGGATACTTACTGTCTGTGGTGCATATTCACATTGTGGTTAAGTGTGCTGTCACTAATTGGTGGTTTGATTGACACACTGTTTCTTCCTGTTTTAGCTTGTGTTTAAAATGGCCGTTTTTTAATTGATCACAGGTGTGGTGACGAGGCACCACGCCCTACAAATGCAGAGTGCAGGCAGCAGTCAAGTCTCCCCCACTTCACAGGAGATTGTCTCAGCTCTCCAGCGTCTCACCTGCTCTCATTGTTTTGTTGTACATTCGGCTTGTTCTTCCTTTTGCCTATAGTTTTGTTATCTAACTTTGGAGTCTGGAACACCCAGCTCCCACTATTTCTGTCCATTTAGTTAGTTGTAAATAAATAGTTATTTTTGATAAACTTTTGTCCAGTGTCCTGTGTCCACCACGTCGCATTCAAGGCCTTGACGAGCCATATTGTAGGCTTGAATGTAACATGGGGGCTCTAGCCGGTCTTCAAACAGGTAAGTATGCTCTTAATTTATAATTTGATTTGACTACTGGTATGCTTTAAAATATTTTGTTTAGTGGACACCACAGGTAGGTAATTTCATTGTTTTCTGGCTGTTGTTAGCCTCCTGTGTACCACGTACTCCTGGGGCAGTCAAAGAAGTGATTGGTATATGATCTTTGGCTGGTAGCAGGTGTGGTTGAAGAAAGCTAGGTCTACAGTGCATTAGCTTTCAGTATAGGTAGGTTAGGGGGCCGGGAAATGTAATTAGTGTGTTAGGACCTGATGTAAGTGTTTTTGTTAGATTAGACATGTGGTGGGCCTAGCAGTCCTTCTTTTGACTGCAGTATAGGTTTTAGAAGCTATTTGTGAGTCAAATCAGATTGTATGGAGCACCTGTTTGTATTATTAGAATTTGTTTGTTGAATTTGTTTGTTGAGTAACACAAGGGGTTTTGCCTCACTTGGTTTGTTACTGAGGAGCGTTTGTTCCAGTATTTTGGGATAAATGCCTACCACAGGGTTAGTCTTGTAGGTGGTTCGTCTCAGCAGAGGCCTGTAGCTAGTGTCCATTAGCAGTGTCTGCTGTGATTCTCTAGTATAGGATCTGTGTGCATTATTGAGCTTGACCTTTTTGATCCAGTATGTGTTATGCCGTGTGTCTTAAATACAGTGTGATTTGTTTTGCGTGCTAATATAAAATGCCGTGTTTTGAACTACTGCTTGTGAGTTTCATTACGTGCTGTGTTATGCCGTGTATCTTCAATCACTGTCATTTAATTACGTGCTACACCTTTTTGTGGATACAGGGAAATTGGAGTTTGAACCCCAGGTCGTAGGAATGGTGGGTGAGTTGCTTGTGTTTTGAATACTGAACTATATCCCTTGTTGTGGATTAATTGTAGTATTGCCTTGTATTAGTAATTAATTAATTGGTTGATTAATTACTTTATTGGTAATTAATATTGTTGTATTCATTTATTCAATTATTCATTGTTGTCGTTTACTGAGGATAATAGACAATGACGTTGGACATTGATAACTTTATTGCAGAGCCAACACTGGCTAAGGTAAAAAAAAATTCAAAGGATGAGTTACTACAGGTGGCAGCAAGGTTTTCAATAGACCTCGATGCAGGCCAGAAAAAGGAGAACTTGGTAGGTCAATTAATTGAGGAGCTGAGTACACTAAAGGTTTTTGGTGTGGCTGCAGGTAGAACTCTGGAGGAGGAGGGAGAAGGCTTTGAGCTACCGCGTGGGTGAGATGTGGAGCTTAGAACAGCGCGTGAGCTTGCAGCTGTTAACAAGGCAGACCGTGAGGACCTTGAAGCTAGTGAGATAAGGAGAGCAGCTGCAGTAGCTACAGCAGCTACAGCAGTGGCTACAGCCAGGGAGGCTATTGAAGCTAGTGAGGTGAGAAGAGCAGCTGCTGCCCAGGCCCAGGAGGCTATTGAGGAGGCTGCTGGGGTGAGAAGAGCAGCTGCTGCCCAGGCCCAGGAAGCTATTGAGGTAGCACAGGAGGTACGCGCCCAGGCAGCATATGACCGGGAGATGGCGATGCGTAATGCGGGTGGTGCTGGTGCTATACATGTGCATCGGGAGCCGGGTTTTGATATGGCTAGGCAAAAAAGCATGGTTCCGTTTTTTTTGGAAAGGGACGTCGATAGTTTTTTTTTATTATTTGAGGACATAGCTGGCAGTTGCGGCTGGCCAGCAGATAAATGGACTATCCTCATGCAGAGTGCTTTGCGCGGTAAGGCACAGATCGTGTATGCGTCGATGTATCCTGATAATAAGGATTATGCTTTGGTGAAACAGGCTATCCTTAAAGCCTATGAATTGGTCCCTGAGGCTTACCGCCAGAAATTTCGCTATTTGAGGAAACAAAACTCTCAGTCTTTTGTGGAGTTTGTGAGGGAAAAGCGGTTGCTTTTTGACCGGTGGTGTGCAGCAGAAAAGGTCACCACAGTGGAGGAGATTAGGGACCTAATCTTATTAGAGGAATTCAAGGTGTATGGCGTATCTGAGGATATTGCTATGTACTTAAGTGAGAGGAAAGTCAGGACCTGTTCAGCAGCAGCGGTCCTGGCTGATGAGTATGTTTTGACCCACAGGACGTCTTTTGAGAGACAGCATTATCCTGTGCATGATGAGGGGAGGCCAAAATGGACTCCTAATAGGCCTGCAGGGTCCAGTGCTGGGGGTAGTGGTAAGTTTAATGGGGCATGGGGAAGCGATGATGCCCGGAAGTGCCAGCATTGTGGGAGTGCAGGACATGTGATGGGAAATTGTTATTGTTTGCACCCAGAAAAGCACCCGTCTAACCTACCCAGACCAGTGATGTTGATAAATACACCTGTACGTAACCCTGTTCTGTCTCCACTAGATGGCAGAGGAGTGGATGACCTTTACACACCTTTCAGGAGTACAGGGTTTGTTTCATTGACAGAGGGGGGTCCTAAAGTACCGGTGACAATTCTCAGTGATACTGGCGCATCCCAATCTTTTGTGCAAAGTAGTGTCCTGCCCTTTACGCACCACTCTGAGTTGGGTGCAGGGGTTGTTATTGAGGCTTTTGGAATGCACACGATGAATGTGCCGCTGCATAATGTCTTTCTTGATTGTGCCCTTGTATCAGGACTAGTGGTGATCGGAGTGACGGCTGGCGAACTCCCTATGCAGGGGGTAACGTTGCTCTTGGGCAATGACTTGGCTGGAGGTAAAGTACTGGTGAAACCGGAGGTGACATGCGTGCCAGATACTCGAGTGGCGGAGCAGTATCTCATGGGCTTCCCAGCCTTTACAGTGGCTGAGGCCACAGACGAATTGGAGGAGGAGTATGAGGAGGATGAGAGTGGGCAGGATGTTGCTACTTCATGTGGCACCGTTTCTGACATTTCATGTGGCACCATTCTGGTTGAGGAGGCTACAAGGCCAGAATTGGGCTGCCGGCCTTCCTACGGTAGCTCTGACGTTCATGATGTCTCACTTGTCAGCAGTGATGATCCCAGTATGGTCAGTAGTTCTGATATTGTTTCACGTGACCACACTGACTCTCTGCCAGGCACTGGGTATGCTAGGTATGCTTGTCAACCTAGTTACCTGTGTCCTGTACAGCAGGAGCAGTCTTCACAACCTTGTCTAATGGGTGGCAACCATTTTGATCGTGACGAAGTTGATATGTGTGCCACCATTTTGTGTCATGACAATGTAACTGTGTGTGCCACCATTTTGGCTTGTGACAGTAGAAGCGAATCGGGCACCTTTTTGTCTCATGACACTGTTGCTGTCTGTGACATCATTGTTGCTCATGACAGTCCTATTTTTTGTGACACTGTTTTGGCTCATGACGGTGCAGTTTCTTCTGTCATTGTTGCTAATGACAGTGCTAATTTTTGTGGCGCCATCAGTCACAGTGTTGATGAGTGTGCCACCATTTTGGTTCCTGACCATGCTGTTTTTTGTGACGCCATTTTGGGTGGTACTCCAGATATTTTTGTGCCTGAAGTGATGTTGCTCTGTTCCAGGGATGGTGAGGACGTGCCTGAGGCGGTACATCCTGCTCTGGATGTTCGTGACTCACAGTCTCCTGTACAGCTATCGGGGGTACAGCCCTCAGTACAGTCTCATGTGCTGACAGTGCCAGGTGGGGAGGAGATGGGCACTGTGTTGGTACCAGGGGAGTGTGCTGATAGTTTTCCTGTTGGTTGTCCGGAGCGCGATGAGTTTGTTTTTTCTCAAGTGTGTGATTCCTGTTTGCTGTCTCCTTTTGACAGGTCGGTGTCGGTGGAGCGGCCTGTTGATGTGGAGCCTGTATTTTGTTTTCCTGTTTTCTGTCCTGAGCGCAGTGAGCTGCTGTCTCATGCTGACTCCAGTTTGTTGTCTCTGTTTGTCAGGTCTGTATCGGCGGAGGGACCTGTTGTCATGAGTTTTTTGTTTGGTGGTGATGTGTTGGTGGGTGGATTGACTTCTAGGCCTTGCGCCTCGGTAGGGGCTGAGTGGGGTTTAGTTGCCCACATGTTTCCACCGGCTCCGCTCCATCCGGGCCCGGCTGGGTACATTTTGGAGGGGTCTTGCTTGAGCGGGTATCAGGACGGGGTTGTTTGTGCTGAGCAACGGTGTCGAGTGTTCCTCAGTAGGGAGCATTCGACGGTGTTGAGGGTCGTGTTCGACAGGGGCCGACCCGTTATCGCTTTGTGGTAGTGACTCATGGGCTGTGGGTCGCAATTAATTTTGTATGTACAGTTGAGTGTGACTCTTGACCGGGGCTCACACTCAACACAGTACAGGCGCTGCACATGTTGGAGTGTGTGGTTGCATTTTTTTTTGGTAAGGTTGGTAAGTATCCCCTTATTTATTTATGTTCGTTCTCTTGGTGATGGTTTCTTTGGGCTATAGTTGGGAGAAGAACATAAATCTTCGGTGTGGGGGTGTTACGTATTACTTTCACATGGTGGAGGGATACTTACTCTCTGTGGTGCATATTCACATTGTGGTTAAGTGTGCTGTCACTAATTGGTGGTTTGATTGACACACTGTTTCTTCCTGTTTTTGCTTATGTTTAAAATGGCCGTTTTTTAATTGATCACAGGTGTGGTGACGAGGCACCACGCCCTACAAATGCAGAGTGCAGGCAGCAGTCAAGTCTCCCCCACTTCACAGGAGATTGTCTCAGCTCTCCAGCGTCTCACCTGCTCTCATTGTTTTGTTGTACATTTGGCTTGTTCTTCCTTTTGCCTATAGTTTTGTTATCTAACTTTGGAGTCTGGAACACCCAGCTCCCACTATTTCTGTCCATTTAGTTAGTTGTAAATAAATAGTTATTTTTGATAAACTTTTGTCCAGTGTCCTGTGTCCACCACGTCGCATTCAAGGCCTTGACGAGCCATATTGTAGGCTTGAATGTAACAGTCCCTATACCATAAATGTCATGTATGTTGTGTATGTCATAAATGTCTATATGAAATGAAAATGGGGGACCCTGATGGAAACAAGACAAACGTCTTTCTCAGGTCTGCATCCCCTTAACAATTGTATGTATTGAGCCGTACTGTATTGTACCCATTCTGCAATCTGTTAAATAAAGTTTTCATTCATTCATTCATTCATTCATACACCACCGTGCTGTGAGGAGACAGTGTTAACCACTACACCACCGTGCCACTAGGGGGAGACAGTGTTAACCACTACACCACCGTGCCGTGAGGAGACAGTGTTAACCACTACACCACCGTGCCGTGAGGAGACATTGTTAACCACTACACTACCGTGCTGTGAGGAGACAGTGTTAACCACTACACCACCGTGCTGTGAGGAGACAGTGTTAACCACTACACCACCGTGCTGTGAGGAGACAGTGTTAACCACTACACCACCGTGCTGTGAGGAGACAGTGTTAACCACTACACCACCGTGCTGTGAGGAGACCCTGTTAACCACTACACCACCGTGCCACTAGGGGGAGACAGTGTTAACCACTACACCACCTTGCTGTGAGGAGACAGTGTTAACCACTACACCACCGTACTGTGAGGACAGTGTTAACCACTACACCACCGTGCTGTGAGGAGACAGTGTTAACCACTACACCACCGTGCTGTGAGGAGACAGTGTTAACCACTACACCACCTGTGAGGATAGTGTTAACCACTACACCACCGTGCCACTAGGGGGAGACAGTGTTAACCACTACACCACCGTGCTGTGAGGAGACAGTGTTAACCACTACACCACCATGCTGTGAGGAGACAGTGTTAACCACTACACCACCTGTGAGGAGAGAGTGTTAACCACTACACCACCATGCTGTGAGGAGACAGTGTTAACCACTACACCACCGTACCACTAGGGGGAGACAGTGTTAACCACTACACCACTGTGCTGTGAGGAGACAGTGTTAACCACTACACCACCGTGCTGTGAGGTGACAGTGTTAACCACTACACCACCGTGCTGTGAGGAGACAGTGTTAACCACTACACCACCGTGCCGTGAGAAGACAGTGTTAACCACTACACAACCGTGCTGTGAGGAGACAGTGTTAACCACTACACCACTGTGCTGTGAGGAGACAGTGTTAACCACTACACCACCATGCCGTGAGGAGACAGTGTTAACCACTACACAAACGTGCTGTGAGGAGACAGTGTTAACAACTACACCACCGTGCTGTGTTAACCACTACACCACCGTGCTGTGAGGAGACAGTGTTAACCACTACACCACCGTGCCGTGAGGAGACATTGTTAACCACTACACCACCGTGCTGTGAGGAGACATTGTTAACCACTACACCACCATGCTGTGAGGAGACAGTGTTAACCACTACACCACTGTGCTGTGAGGAGACAGTGTTAACCACTACACCACCTGTGAGGAGACAGTGTTAATCACTACACCACCGTGCTGTGAGGAGACAGTGTTAACCACTACACATATTTGTGTTTCACAGAAACAAAATTAGACTCATCTGTACAGGATCCAGAGATTGAAATTGAAAACTACTCAATAGTCAGGAGGGATAGGAACCAGTATGGAGGTGGCGTCTGTGTGTATATACACAAGGATACCAAATACATCAACCGTACTGACCTTAACCATGATGAAATTGAAACTGTTTGGATTGAAATCTTATTAGACAGGGCGAAACCAGTACTAGTAGGCACAATCTATAAACCACCAGAACAGAGTGGCTTTTATGACACACTTGATGCGGGGGTGGAGGGGGTAGAAAAAATTCTTATTGGGGACTGGAACACGGATATGCTGCGTAAAGGAGCACCCGTCTTCAAGGCCTTCAGTAGATTTTCTGATCTGCACGGTTTCAGCCAGCTAATCACCCAACCCACAAGGGTATGCGATTCGACACAAACCACCATTGACCTCATTTTGACCTCTGACAAGTCAATGATCACCAATAAAGGGGTGATAGCATGCGGGTTAAGTGATCATTATATGATTTTCTGTACCCGCAAAAAGCTAAAACAGAAGGCCGGCTGTCACAAAACAGTTACATCTAGAGACCTCAAAACTTACTCTAGAGAGGCCTTTAACCTAGAACTGGGGAGCTTGGACTGGTCAGATGAACTCAGTGGTACACAGGTTGAAGAAACATGGCTTGGATTCAAAACCAAATTCACAGCAATACTCAACAACATGGCACCCATAAGAACCACCAGGGTTAAAAATCGCGCTGAGGCATGGATGCACACTGAAATACTGGCCGCTATGAAAACCAGAAACAAAAAATGCTCTGAACTTCATAAAAGTCAGACAAAGCTTTCCAATAGCTCAAACAGTGAACTCCAAGCCCACGTGGTTGAACTAAAAATCCAAAGAAACAGACTAAGAAATGACGTAAACACCAAGATCAGAACCGCAAAAAGAAATTTCATCAACGACAAAACTGAGGAAAACAAAAACAAACCCTGCAAACTTTGGAAATTACTCAATAATCAACTAGGCTGCAGTAAAAAACTTAAAACCAGATTCTCAAACATAAACATAAAGACGGACAACACGCTCATCACAGACAAGCTGGATGTAGCCAATTACTTAAACATCTTCTTCACAAACATAGCCACAACACTGGTAAACAAACTACCCTCCCACTTGAACTTGAAATGGTAACAACCGATGAGGTACTCAAAAAATTGAGCGCCCTCCAACCTAACAAGGCCACTGGCCATGACAACATCCCCTCCAAATTCCTCAGAGACGCAGCAGTCGCCATCACCGCAGTCATCACACACATAATAAACCTCTCTATAAAACAGGGGCACGTCCCCAAGGACTTCAAAATTGCGAGAGTGACCCCTCTGCACAAAAAGGGCAGCAAATTAGACCCAGGCAACTACCGCCCTGTTTCTATTCTTACCTCCATCTCGAAAGTCATGGAGAAAATAGTCTACGAACAGGTCGAAAAGTACCTGGCGGAAAAAAATCTAATCTACGAATTCCAATCTGGCTTCAGAACGTCCCACTCCACTGACACATGCCTCCTCTATTTGAACGACCACATCAAACAAGAGGTGGACGCGGGCAAATACTGCGGCATGGTCATGCTGGACCTACAAAAGGCCTTCGACACTGTCAATCACTCCATTCTAATGGACAAGCTAAAGGCAATTGGTTTTGATAGCTTATCAGTGAGCTGGATGCAATCCTACCTGGAGGGGAGAGAACAGATGGTAGAGGTAAACGGTACTCTATCCCCCCCCCTCACAGTGAGCTGTGGTGTTCCACAAGGAAGCATACTAGGACCGCTACTCTTCCTAATTTATGCAAATGACATGTCGTCAGCCTGTGACTGCAACTTGTTCCTGTTTGCGGACGACTCAGCCCTGCTGGTCTCTGACAAGAACAAATTGCAGGTTGAAAAAACCCTCAGCACGGAACTAGGCAAAATCTGCATATGGCTCGCTGATAACAAACTATCATTACACATGGGCAAAACAGAGTCCATTCTCTTCGGTTCAAATAACAAACTCAGCAAGACCGACGGCTTCTCAGTTACAGTGGGTGACAATATTGTCACAAGGAAAGACGAAATTACCTACCTGGGTTCCATCCTAGAGGCAAATCTTTCCTGTGACAAAATGGCATCCAATGTAATAAAAAAAGTCAACCAACGAACTAGATTCTTGTACCGGATCTCCTCTCTGGTAAACAAGAATACCCTGAAGACTCTGGCAGGAGCACTCATTCAAGGGTACTATGACTATGCGTGCACCTCATGGTACCAAAGCACCTCAAAGGCGCTTAAAACAAAATTACAAACATCACAAAACAAACTGGTCAGACTACTACTTGACCTGAACCCCAGAACCCACCTCACCCCTGCCCACTTTGACAACCTAGGATGGCTTAGAGTAGACGACAGAGTACAGCAACTTGCAATGGGCCTGGTCTTCAAGATACACTATACGACCGGGGTGCCCATGTACATGTCAAAATACTTCCCAAAGGTCAGTGAATACCACAACCACTACACCAGAGGAAGCTCAACAAATCATGTTAAACCCAGATTCGGCTCAAACAAGGGACTAAACACGTTTCGCAATTATGCCACAACAATGTGGAACGCCCTACCCAAAGCTGTAAAGGAATGTGAATCCCTGCCCACATTCAAAACCGCTCTTAAAGAGCACCTACGGGAGGCTGCAATTCGAAACTGGCCACCGTAAATGCCCAAAACCCCCACCACCTCCTAATAGACAGTCTCCTCCCCACCGCATGTATATATTCCCTCCCCGCCGTATGTATATTTCCCTCCCACCCCCTCCTAATGTACAGTCCCCTCCCCATCATATGTATATACTCTGTCAGGATCTAGGGGTAACAGTACTGTATATTTGAATACCGCTTATGTCACAAATGTATCAGTACTAAATACCTATATGTCCCTGTTACGTATTACTTTCACATGGTGGAGGGATACTTACTGTCTGTGGTGCATATTCACATTGTGGTTAAGTGTGCTGTCACTAATTGGTGGTTTGATTGACACACTGTTTCTTCCTGTTTTAGCTTGTGTTTAAAATGGCCGTTTTTTAATTGATCACAGGTGTGGTGACGAGGCACCACGCCCTACAAATGCAGAGTGCAGGCAGCAGTCAAGTCTCCCCCACTTCACAGGAGATTGTCTCAGCTCTCCAGCGTCTCACCTGCTCTCATTGTTTTGTTGTACATTCGGCTTGTTCTTCCTTTTGCCTATAGTTTTGTTATCTAACTTTGGAGTCTGGAACACCCAGCTCCCACTATTTCTGTCCATTTAGTTAGTTGTAAATAAATAGTTATTTTTGATAAACTTTTGTCCAGTGTCCTGTGTCCACCACGTCGCATTCAAGGCCTTGACGAGCCATATTGTAGGCTTGAATGTAACATGGGGGCTCTAGCCGGTCTTCAAACAGGTAAGTATGCTCTTAATTTATAATTTGATTTGACTACTGGTATGCTTTAAAATATTTTGTTTAGTGGACACCACAGGTAGGTAATTTCATTGTTTTCTGGCTGTTGTTAGCCTCCTGTGTACCACGTACTCCTGGGGCAGTCAAAGAAGTGATTGGTATATGATCTTTGGCTGGTAGCAGGTGTGGTTGAAGAAAGCTAGGTCTACAGTGCATTAGCTTTCAGTATAGGTAGGTTAGGGGGCCGGGAAATGTAATTAGTGTGTTAGGACCTGATGTAAGTGTTTTTGTTAGATTAGACATGTGGTGGGCCTAGCAGTCCTTCTTTTGACTGCAGTATAGGTTTTAGAAGCTATTTGTGAGTCAAATCAGATTGTATGGAGCACCTGTTTGTATTATTAGAATTTGTTTGTTGAATTTGTTTGTTGAGTAACACAAGGGGTTTTGCCTCACTTGGTTTGTTACTGAGGAGCGTTTGTTCCAGTATTTTGGGATAAATGCCTACCACAGGGTTAGTCTTGTAGGTGGTTCGTCTCAGCAGAGGCCTGTAGCTAGTGTCCATTAGCAGTGTCTGCTGTGATTCTCTAGTATAGGATCTGTGTGCATTATTGAGCTTGACCTTTTTGATCCAGTATGTGTTATGCCGTGTGTCTTAAATACAGTGTGATTTGTTTTGCGTGCTAATATAAAATGCCGTGTTTTGAACTACTGCTTGTGAGTTTCATTACGTGCTGTGTTATGCCGTGTATCTTCAATCACTGTCATTTAATTACGTGCTACACCTTTTTGTGGATACAGGGAAATTGGAGTTTGAACCCCAGGTCGTAGGAATGGTGGGTGAGTTGCTTGTGTTTTGAATACTGAACTATATCCCTTGTTGTGGATTAATTGTAGTATTGCCTTGTATTAGTAATTAATTAATTGGTTGATTAATTACTTTATTGGTAATTAATATTGTTGTATTCATTTATTCAATTATTCATTGTTGTCGTTTACTGAGGATAATAGACAATGACGTTGGACATTGATAACTTTATTGCAGAGCCAACACTGGCTAAGGTAAAAAAAAATTCAAAGGATGAGTTACTACAGGTGGCAGCAAGGTTTTCAATAGACCTCGATGCAGGCCAGAAAAAGGAGAACTTGGTAGGTCAATTAATTGAGGAGCTGAGTACACTAAAGGTTTTTGGTGTGGCTGCAGGTAGAACTCTGGAGGAGGAGGGAGAAGGCTTTGAGCTACCGCGTGGGTGAGATGTGGAGCTTAGAACAGCGCGTGAGCTTGCAGCTGTTAACAAGGCAGACCGTGAGGACCTTGAAGCTAGTGAGATAAGGAGAGCAGCTGCAGTAGCTACAGCAGCTACAGCAGTGGCTACAGCCAGGGAGGCTATTGAAGCTAGTGAGGTGAGAAGAGCAGCTGCTGCCCAGGCCCAGGAGGCTATTGAGGAGGCTGCTGGGGTGAGAAGAGCAGCTGCTGCCCAGGCCCAGGAAGCTATTGAGGTAGCACAGGAGGTACGCGCCCAGGCAGCATATGACCGGGAGATGGCGATGCGTAATGCGGGTGGTGCTGGTGCTATACATGTGCATCGGGAGCCGGGTTTTGATATGGCTAGGCAAAAAAGCATGGTTCCGTTTTTTTTGGAAAGGGACGTCGATAGTTTTTTTTTATTATTTGAGGACATAGCTGGCAGTTGCGGCTGGCCAGCAGATAAATGGACTATCCTCATGCAGAGTGCTTTGCGCGGTAAGGCACAGATCGTGTATGCGTCGATGTATCCTGATAATAAGGATTATGCTTTGGTGAAACAGGCTATCCTTAAAGCCTATGAATTGGTCCCTGAGGCTTACCGCCAGAAATTTCGCTATTTGAGGAAACAAAACTCTCAGTCTTTTGTGGAGTTTGTGAGGGAAAAGCGGTTGCTTTTTGACCGGTGGTGTGCAGCAGAAAAGGTCACCACAGTGGAGGAGATTAGGGACCTAATCTTATTAGAGGAATTCAAGGTGTATGGCGTATCTGAGGATATTGCTATGTACTTAAGTGAGAGGAAAGTCAGGACCTGTTCAGCAGCAGCGGTCCTGGCTGATGAGTATGTTTTGACCCACAGGACGTCTTTTGAGAGACAGCATTATCCTGTGCATGATGAGGGGAGGCCAAAATGGACTCCTAATAGGCCTGCAGGGTCCAGTGCTGGGGGTAGTGGTAAGTTTAATGGGGCATGGGGAAGCGATGATGCCCGGAAGTGCCAGCATTGTGGGAGTGCAGGACATGTGATGGGAAATTGTTATTGTTTGCACCCAGAAAAGCACCCGTCTAACCTACCCAGACCAGTGATGTTGATAAATACACCTGTACGTAACCCTGTTCTGTCTCCACTAGATGGCAGAGGAGTGGATGACCTTTACACACCTTTCAGGAGTACAGGGTTTGTTTCATTGACAGAGGGGGGTCCTAAAGTACCGGTGACAATTCTCAGTGATACTGGCGCATCCCAATCTTTTGTGCAAAGTAGTGTCCTGCCCTTTACGCACCACTCTGAGTTGGGTGCAGGGGTTGTTATTGAGGCTTTTGGAATGCACACGATGAATGTGCCGCTGCATAATGTCTTTCTTGATTGTGCCCTTGTATCAGGACTAGTGGTGATCGGAGTGACGGCTGGCGAACTCCCTATGCAGGGGGTAACGTTGCTCTTGGGCAATGACTTGGCTGGAGGTAAAGTACTGGTGAAACCGGAGGTGACATGCGTGCCAGATACTCGAGTGGCGGAGCAGTATCTCATGGGCTTCCCAGCCTTTACAGTGGCTGAGGCCACAGACGAATTGGAGGAGGAGTATGAGGAGGATGAGAGTGGGCAGGATGTTGCTACTTCATGTGGCACCGTTTCTGACATTTCATGTGGCACCATTCTGGTTGAGGAGGCTACAAGGCCAGAATTGGGCTGCCGGCCTTCCTACGGTAGCTCTGACGTTCATGATGTCTCACTTGTCAGCAGTGATGATCCCAGTATGGTCAGTAGTTCTGATATTGTTTCACGTGACCACACTGACTCTCTGCCAGGCACTGGGTATGCTAGGTATGCTTGTCAACCTAGTTACCTGTGTCCTGTACAGCAGGAGCAGTCTTCACAACCTTGTCTAATGGGTGGCAACCATTTTGATCGTGACGAAGTTGATATGTGTGCCACCATTTTGTGTCATGACAATGTAACTGTGTGTGCCACCATTTTGGCTTGTGACAGTAGAAGCGAATCGGGCACCTTTTTGTCTCATGACACTGTTGCTGTCTGTGACATCATTGTTGCTCATGACAGTCCTATTTTTTGTGACACTGTTTTGGCTCATGACGGTGCAGTTTCTTCTGTCATTGTTGCTAATGACAGTGCTAATTTTTGTGGCGCCATCAGTCACAGTGTTGATGAGTGTGCCACCATTTTGGTTCCTGACCATGCTGTTTTTTGTGACGCCATTTTGGGTGGTACTCCAGATATTTTTGTGCCTGAAGTGATGTTGCTCTGTTCCAGGGATGGTGAGGACGTGCCTGAGGCGGTACATCCTGCTCTGGATGTTCGTGACTCACAGTCTCCTGTACAGCTATCGGGGGTACAGCCCTCAGTACAGTCTCATGTGCTGACAGTGCCAGGTGGGGAGGAGATGGGCACTGTGTTGGTACCAGGGGAGTGTGCTGATAGTTTTCCTGTTGGTTGTCCGGAGCGCGATGAGTTTGTTTTTTCTCAAGTGTGTGATTCCTGTTTGCTGTCTCCTTTTGACAGGTCGGTGTCGGTGGAGCGGCCTGTTGATGTGGAGCCTGTATTTTGTTTTCCTGTTTTCTGTCCTGAGCGCAGTGAGCTGCTGTCTCATGCTGACTCCAGTTTGTTGTCTCTGTTTGTCAGGTCTGTATCGGCGGAGGGACCTGTTGTCATGAGTTTTTTGTTTGGTGGTGATGTGTTGGTGGGTGGATTGACTTCTAGGCCTTGCGCCTCGGTAGGGGCTGAGTGGGGTTTAGTTGCCCACATGTTTCCACCGGCTCCGCTCCATCCGGGCCCGGCTGGGTACATTTTGGAGGGGTCTTGCTTGAGCGGGTATCAGGACGGGGTTGTTTGTGCTGAGCAACGGTGTCGAGTGTTCCTCAGTAGGGAGCATTCGACGGTGTTGAGGGTCGTGTTCGACAGGGGCCGACCCGTTATCGCTTTGTGGTAGTGACTCATGGGCTGTGGGTCGCAATTAATTTTGTATGTACAGTTGAGTGTGACTCTTGACCGGGGCTCACACTCAACACAGTACAGGCGCTGCACATGTTGGAGTGTGTGGTTGCATTTTTTTTTGGTAAGGTTGGTAAGTATCCCCTTATTTATTTATGTTCGTTCTCTTGGTGATGGTTTCTTTGGGCTATAGTTGGGAGAAGAACATACATCTTCGGTGTGGGGGTGTTACGTATTACTTTCACATGGTGGAGGGATACTTACTCTCTGTGGTGCATATTCACATTGTGGTTAAGTGTGCTGTCACTAATTGGTGGTTTGATTGACACACTGTTTCTTCCTGTTTTTGCTTATGTTTAAAATGGCCGTTTTTTAATTGATCACAGGTGTGGTGACGAGGCACCACGCCCTACAAATGCAGAGTGCAGGCAGCAGTCAAGTCTCCCCCACTTCACAGGAGATTGTCTCAGCTCTCCAGCGTCTCACCTGCTCTCATTGTTTTGTTGTACATTCGGCTTGTTCTTCCTTTTGCCTATAGTTTTGTTATCTAACTTTGGAGTCTGGAACACCCAGCTCCCACTATTTCTGTCCATTTAGTTAGTTGTAAATAAATAGTTATTTTTGATAAACTTTTGTCCAGTGTCCTGTGTCCACCACGTCGCATTCAAGGCCTTGACGAGCCATATTGTAGGCTTGAATGTAACAGTCCCTATACCATAAATGTCATGTATGTTGTGTATGTCATAAATGTCTATATGAAATGAAAATGGGGGACCCTGATGGAAACAAGACAAACGTCTTTCTCAGGTCTGCATCCCCTTAACAATTGTATGTATTGAGCCGTACTGTATTGTACCCATTCTGCAATCTGTTAAATAAAGTTTTCATTCATTCATTCATTCATTCATACACCACCGTGCTGTGAGGAGACAGTGTTAACCACTACACCACCGTGCCACTAGGGGGAGACAGTGTTAACCACTACACCACCGTGCCGTGAGGAGACAGTGTTAACCACTACACCACCGTGCCGTGAGGAGACATTGTTAACCACTACACCACCGTGCTGTGAGGAGACAGTGTTAACCACTACACCACCGTGCTGTGAGGAGACAGTGTTAACCACTACACCACCGTGCTGTGAGGAGACAGTGTTAACCACTACACCACCGTGCTGTGAGGAGACAGTGTTAACCACTACACCACCGTGCTGTGAGGAGACCCTGTTAACCACTACACCACCGTGCCACTAGGGGGAGACAGTGTTAACCACTACACCACCTTGCTGTGAGGAGACAGTGTTAACCACTACACCACCGTACTGTGAGGACAGTGTTAACCACTACACCACCGTGCTGTGAGGAGACAGTGTTAACCACTACACCACCATGCTGTGAGGAGACAGTGTTAACCACTACACCACCTGTGAGGATAGAGTGTTAACCACTACACCACCGTGCCACTAGGGGGAGACAGTGTTAACCACTACACCACCGTGCTGTGAGGAGACAGTGTTAACCACTACACCACCATGCTGTGAGGAGACAGTGTTAACCACTACACCACCTGTGAGGAGAGAGTGTTAACCACTACACCACCATGCTGTGAGGAGACAGTGTTAACCACTACACCACCGTACCACTAGGGGGAGACAGTGTTAACCACTACACCACTGTGCTGTGAGGAGACAGTGTTAACCACTACACCACCGTGCTGTGAGGTGACAGTGTTAACCACTACACCACCGTGCTGTGAGGAGACAGTGTTAACCACTACACCACCGTGCCGTGAGAAGACAGTGTTAACCACTACACAACCGTGCTGTGAGGAGACAGTGTTAACCACTACACCACTGTGCTGTGAGGAGACAGTGTTAACCACTACACCACCATGCCGTGAGGAGACAGTGTTAACCACTACACAACCGTGCTGTGAGGAGACAGTGTTAACAACTACACCACCGTGCTGTGTTAACCACTACACCACCGTGCTGTGAGGAGACAGTGTTAACCACTACACCACCGTGCCGTGAGGAGACATTGTTAACCACTACACCACCGTGCTGTGAGGAGACATTGTTAACCACTACACCACCATGCTGTGAGGAGACAGTGTTAACCACTACACCACTGTGCTGTGAGGAGACAGTGTTAACCACTACACCACCTGTGAGGAGACAGTGTTAACCACTACACCACCGTGCTGTGAGGAGACAGTGTTAACCACTACACATATTTGTGTTTCACAGAAACAAAATTAGACTCATCTGTACAGGATCCAGAGATTGAAATTGAAAACTACTCAATAGTCAGGAGGGATAGGAACCAGTATGGAGGTGGCGTCTGTGTGTATATACACAAGGATACCAAATACATCAACCGTACTGACCTTAACCATGATGAAATTGAAACTGTTTGGATTGAAATCTTATTAGACAGGGCGAAACCAGTACTAGTAGGCACAATCTATAAACCACCAGAACAGAGTGGCTTTTATGACACACTTGATGCGGGGGTGGAGGGGGTAGAAAAAATTCTTATTGGGGACTGGAACACGGATATGCTGCGTAAAGGAGCACCCGTCTTCAAGGCCTTCAGTAGATTTTCTGATCTGCACGGTTTCAGCCAGCTAATCACCCAACCCACAAGGGTATGCGATTCGACACAAACCACCATTGACCTCATTTTGACCTCTGACAAGTCAATGATCTCCAATAAAGGGGTGATAGCATGCGGGTTAAGTGATCATTATATGATGTTCTGTACCCGCAAAAAGCTAAAACAGAAGGCCGGCTGTCACAAAACAGTTACATCTAGAGACCTCAAAACTTACTCTAGAGAGGCCTTTAACCTAGAACTGGGGAGCTTGGACTGGTCAGATGAACTCAGTGGTACACAGGTTGAAGAAACATGGCTTGGATTCAAAACCAAATTCACAGCAATACTCAACAACATGGCACCCATAAGAACCACCAGGGTTAAAAATCGCGCTGAGGCATGGATGCACACTGAAATACTGGCCGCTATGAAAACCAGAGACAAAAAATTCTCTGAACTTCATAAAAGTCAGACAAAGCTTTCCAATAGCTCAAACAGTGAACTCCAAGCCCACGTGGTTGAACTAAAAATCCAAAGAAACAGACTAAGAAATGACGTAAACACCATGATCAGAACCGCAAAAAGAAATTTCATCAACGACAAAACTGAGGAAAACAAAAACAAACCCTGCAAACTTTGGAAATTACTCAATAATCAACTAGGCTGCAGTAAAAAACTTAAAACCAGATTCTCAAACATAAACATAAAGACGGACAACACGCTCATCACAGACAAGCTGGATGTAGCCAATTACTTAAACATCTTCTTCACAAACATAGCCACAACACTGGTAAACAAACTACCCTCCCACTTGAACTTGAAATGGTAACAACCGATGAGGTACTCAAAAAATTGAGCGCCCTCCAACCTAACAAGGCCACTGGCCATGACAACATCCCCTCCAAATTCCTCAGAGACGCAGCAGTCGCCATCACCGCAGTCATCACACACATAATAAACCTCTCTATAAAACAGGGGCACGTCCCCAAGGACTTCAAAATTGCGAGAGTGACCCCTCTGCACAAAAAGGGCAGCAAATTAGACCCAGGCAACTACCGCCCTGTTTCTATTCTTACCTCCATCTCGAAAGTCATGGAGAAAATAGTCTACGAACAGGTCGAAAAGTACCTGGCGGAAAAAAATCTAATCTACGAATTCCAATCTGGCTTCAGAACGTCCCACTCCACTGACACATGCCTCCTCTATTTGAACGACCACATCAAACAAGAGGTGGACGCGGGCAAATACTGCGGCATGGTCATGCTGGACCTACAAAAGGCCTTCGACACTGTCAATCACTCCATTCTAATGGACAAGCTAAAGGCAATTGGTTTTGATAGCTTATCAGTGAGCTGGATGCAATCCTACCTGGAGGGGAGAGAACAGATGGTAGAGGTAAACGGTACTCTATCCCCCCCCCTCACAGTGAGCTGTGGTGTTCCACAAGGAAGCATACTAGGACCGCTACTCTTCCTAATTTATGCAAATGACATGTCGTCAGCCTGTGACTGCAACTTGTTCCTGTTTGCGGACGACTCAGCCCTGCTGGTCTCTGACAAGAACAAATTGCAGGTTGAAAAAACCCTCAGCACGGAACTAGGCAAAATCTGCATATGGCTCGCTGATAACAAACTATCATTACACATGGGCAAAACAGAGTCCATTCTCTTCGGTTCAAATAACAAACTCAGCAAGACCGACGGCTTCTCAGTTACAGTGGGTGACAATATTGTCACAAGAAAAGACGAAATTACCTACCTGGGTTCCATCCTAGAGGCAAATCTTTCCTGTGACAAAATGGCATCCAATGTAATAAAAAAAGTCAACCAACGAACTAGATTCTTGTACCGGATCTCCTCTCTGGTAAACAAGAATACCCTGAAGATTCTGGCAGGAGCACTCATTCAAGGGTACTATGACTATGCGTGCACCTCATGGTACCAAAGCACCTCAAAGGCGCTTAAAACAAAATTACAAACATCACAAAACAAACTGGTCAGACTACTACTTGACCTGAACCCCAGAACCCACCTCACCCCTGCCCACTTTGACAACCTAGGATGGCTTAGAGTAGACGACAGAGTACAGCAACTTGCAATGGGCCTGGTCTTCAAGATACACTATACGACCGGGGTGCCCATGTACATGTCAAAATACTTCCCAAAGGTCAGTGAATACCACAACCACTACACCAGAGGAAGCTCAACAAATCATGTTAAACCCAGATTCGGCTCAAACAAGGGACTAAACACGTTTCGCAATTATGCCACAACAATGTGGAACGCCCTACCCAAAGCTGTAAAGGAATGTGAATCCCTGCCCACATTCAAAACCGCTCTTAAAGAGCACCTACGGGAGGCTGCAATTCGAAACTGGCCACCGTAAATGCCCAAAACCCCCACCACCTCCTAATAGACAGTCTCCTCCCCACCGCATGTATATATTCCCTCCCCGCTGTATGTATATTTCCCTCCCACCCACCCACCCCCTCCTAATGTACAGTCCCCTCCCCATCATATGTATATACTCTGTCAGGATCTAGGGGTAACAGTACTGTATATTTGAATACCGCTTATGTCACAAATGTATCAGTACTAAATACCTATATGTCCCTGTTACGTATTACTTTCACATGGTGGAGGGATACTTACTGTCTGTGGTGCATATTCACATTGTGGTTAAGTGTGCTGTCACTAATTGGTGGTTTGATTGACACACTGTTTCTTCCTGTTTTTGCTTGTGTTTAAAATGGCCGTTTTTTAATTGATCACAGGTGTGGTGACGAGGCACCACGCCCTACAAATGCAGAGTGCAGGCAGCAGTCAAGTCTCCCCCACTTCACAGGAGATTGTATCAGCTCTCCAGCGTCTCACCTGCTCTCATTGTTTTGTTGTACATTCGGCTTGTTCTTCCTTTTGCCTATAGTTTTGTTATCTAACTTTGGAGTCTGGAACACCCAGCTCCCACTATTTCTGTCCATTTAGTTAGTTGTAAATAAATAGTTATTTTTGATAAACTTTTGTCCAGTGTCCTGTGTCCACCACGTCGCATTCAAGGCCTTGACGAGCCATATTGTAGGCTTGAATGTAACATGGGGGCTCTAGCCGGTCTTCAAACAGGTAAGTATGCTCTTAATTTATCATTTGATTTGACTACTGGTATGCTTTAAAATATTTAGTTTAGTGGACACCACAGGTAGGTAATTTCATTGTTTTCTGGCTGTTGTTAGCCTCCTGTGTACCACGTACTCCTGGGGCAGTCAAAGAAGTGATTGGTATATGATCTTTGGCTGGTAGCAGGTGTGGTTGAAGAAAGCTAGGTCTACAGTGCATTAGCTTTCAGTATAGGTAGGTTAGGGGGCCGGGAAATGTAATTAGTGTGTTAGGACCTGATGTAAGTGTTTTTGTTAGATTAGACATGTGGTGGGCCTAGCAGTCCTTCTTTTGACTGCAGTATAGGTTTTAGAAGCTATTTGTGAGTCAAATCAGATTGTATGGAGCACCTGTTTGTATTATTAGAATTTGTTTGTTGAATTTGTTTGTTGAGTAACACAAGGGGTTTTGCCTCACTTGGTTTGTTACTGAGGAGCGTTTGTTCCAGTATTTTGGGATAAATGCCTACCACAGGGTTAGTCTTGTGGGTGGTTCGTCTCAGCAGAGGCCTGTAGCTAGTGTCCATTAGCAGTGTCTGCTGTGATTCTCTAGTATAGGATCTGTGTGCATTATTGAGCTTGACCTTTTTGATCCAGTATGTGTTATGCCGTGTGTCTTAAATACAGTGTGATTTGTTTTGCGTGCTAACATAAAATGCCGTGTTTTGAACTACTGCTTGTGAGTTTCATTACGTGCTGTGTTATGCCGTGTATCTTCAATCACTGTCATTTAATTACGTGCTACACCTTTTTGTGGATACAGGGAAATTGGAGTTTGAACCCCAGGTCGTAGGAACGGTGGGTGAGTTGCTTGTGTTTTGAATACTGAACTATATCCCTTGTTGTGGATTAATTGTAGTATTGCCTTGTATTAGTAATTAATTAATTGGTTGATTAATTACTTTATTGGTAATTAATATTGTTGTATTCATTTATTCAATTATTCATTGTTGTCGTTTACTGAGGATAATAGACAATGACGTTGGACATTGATAACTTTATTGCAGAGCCAACACTGGCTAAGGTAAAAAAAAATTCAAAGGATGAGTTACTACAGGTGGCAGCAAGGTTTTCAATAGACCTCGATGCAGGCCAGAAAAAGGAGAACTTGGTAGGTCAATTAATTGAGGAGCTGAGTACACTAAAGGTTTTTGGTGTGGCTGCAGGTAGAACTCTGGAGGAGGAGGGAGAAGGCTTTGAGCTACCGCGTGGGCGAGATGTGGAGCTTAGAACAGCGCGTGAGCTTGCAGCTGTTAACAAGGCAGACCGTGAGGACCTTGAAGCTAGTGAGATAAGGAGAGCAGCTGCAGTAGCTACAGCAGCTACAGCAGTGGCTACAGCCAGGGAGGCTATTGAAGCTAGTGAGGTGAGAAGAGCAGCTGCTGCCCAGGCCCAGGAGGCTATTGAGGAGGCTGCTGGGGTGAGAAGAGCAGCTGCTGCCCAGGCCCAGGAAGCTATTGAGGTAGCACAGGAGGTACGCGCCCAGGCAGCATATGACCGGGAGATGGCGATGCGTAATGCGGGTGGTGCTGGTGCTATACATGTGCATCGGGAGCCGGGTTTTGATATGGCTAGGCAAAAAAGCATGGTTCCGTTTTTTTTGGAAAGGGACGTCGATAGTTTTTTTTTATTATTTGAGGACATAGCTGGCAGTTGCGGCTGGCCAGCAGATAAATGGACTATCCTCATGCAGAGTGCTTTGCGCGGTAAGGCACAGATCGTGTATGCGTCGATGTATCCTGATAATAAGGATTATGCTTTGGTGAAACAGGCTATCCTTAAAGCCTATGAATGGGTCCCTGAGGCTTACCGCCAGAAATTTCGCTATTTGAGGAAACAAAACTCTCAGTCTTTTGTGGAGTTTGTGAGGGAAAAGCGGTTGCTTTTTGACCGGTGGTGTGCAGCAGAAAAGGTCACCACAGTGGAGGAGATTAGGGACCTAATCTTATTAGAGGAATTCAAGGTGTATGGCGTATCTGAGGATATTGCTATGTACTTAAGTGAGAGGAAAGTCAGGACCTGTTCAGCAGCAGCGGTCCTGGCTGATGAGTATGTTTTGACCCACAGGACGTCTTTTGAGAGACAGCATTATCCTGTGCATGATGAGGGGAGGCCAAAATGGACTCCTAATAGGCCTGCAGGGTCCAGTGCTGGGGGTAGTGGTAAGTTTAATGGGGCATGGGGAAGCGATGATGCCCGGAAGTGCCAGCATTGTGGGAGTGCAGGACATGTGATGGGAAATTGTTATTGTTTGCACCCAGAAAAGCACCCGTCTAACCCACCCAGACCAGTGATGTTGATAAATACACCTGTACGTAACCCTGTTCTGTCTCCACTAGATGGCAGAGGAGTGGATGACCTTTACACACCTTTCAGGAGTACAGGGTTTGTTTCATTGACAGAGGGGGGTCCTAAAGTACCGGTGACAATTCTCAGTGATACTGGCGCATCCCAATCTTTTGTGCAAAGTAGTGTCCTGCCCTTTACGCACCACTCTGAGTTGGGTGCAGGGGTTGTTATTGAGGCTTTTGGAATGCACACGATGAATGTGCCGCTGCATAATGTCTTTCTTGATTGTGCCCTTGTATCAGGACTAGTGGTGATCGAAGTGACGGCTGGCGAACTCCCTATGCAGGGGGTAACGTTGCTCTTGGGCAATGACTTGGCTGGAGGTAAAGTACTGGTGAAACCGGAGGTGACATGCGTGCCAGATACTCGAGTGGCGGAGCAGTATCTCATGGGCTTCCCAGCCTTTACAGTGGCTGAGGCCACAGACGAATTGGAGGAGGAGTATGAGGAGGATGAGAGTGGGCAGGATGTTGCTACTTCATGTGGCACCGTTTCTGACATTTCATGTGGCACCATTCTGGTTGAGGAGGCTACAAGGCCAGAATTGGGCTGCCGGCCTTCCTACGGTAGCTCTGACGTTCATGATGTCTCACTTGTCAGCAGTGATGATCCCAGTATGGTCAGTAGTTCTGATATTGTTTCACGTGACCACACTGACTCTCTGCCAGGCACTGGGTATGCTAGGTATGCTTGTCAACCTAGTTACCTGTGTCCTGTACAGCAGGAGCAGTCTTCACAACCTTGTCTAATGGGTGGCAACCATTTTGATCGTGACGAAGTTGATATGTGTGCCACCATTTTGTGTCATGACAATGTAACTGTGTGTGCCACCATTTTGGCTTGTGACAGTAGAAGCGAATCGGGCACCTTTTTGTCTCATGACACTGTTGCTGTCTGTGACATCATTGTTGCTCATGACAGTCCTATTTTTTGTGACACTGTTTTGGCTCATGACGGTGCAGTTTCTTCTGTCATTGTTGCTAATGACAGTGCTAATTTTTGTGGCGCCATCAGTCACAGTGTTGATGAGTGTGCCACCATTTTGGTTCCTGACCATGCTGTTTTTTGTGACGCCATTTTGGGTGGTACTCCAGATATTTTTGTGCCTGAAGTGATGTTGCTCTGTTCCAGGGATGGTGAGGACGTGCCTGAGGCGGTACATCCTGCTCTGGATGTTCGTGACTCACAGTCTCCTGTACAGCTATCGGGGGTACAGCCCTCAGTACAGTCTCATTTGCTGACAGTGCCAGGTGGGGAGGAGATGGGCACTGTGTTGGTACCAGGGGAGTGTGCTGATAGTTTTCCTGTTGGTTGTCCGGAGCGCGATGAGTTTGTTTTTTCTCAAGTGTGTGATTCCTGTTTGCTGTCTCCTTTTGACAGGTCGGTGTCGGTGGAGCGGCCTGTTGATGTGGAGCCTGTATTTTGTTTTCCTGTTTTCTGTCCTGAGCGCAGTGAGCTGCTGTCTCATGCTGACTCCAGCTTGTTGTCTCTGTTTGTCAGGTCTGTATCGGCGGAGGGACCTGTTGTCATGAGTTTTTTGTTTGGTGGTGATGTGTTGGTGGGTGGATTGACTTCTAGGCCTTGCGCCTCGGTAGGGGCTGAGTGGGGTTTAGTTGCCCACATGTTTCCACCGGCTCCGCTCCATCCGGGCCCGGCTGGGTACATTTTGGAGGGGTCTTGCTTGAGCGGGTATCAGGACAGGGTTGTTTGTGCTGAGCAACGGTGTCGAGTGTTCCTCAGTAGGGAGCATTCGACGGTGTTGAGGGTCGTGTACGACAGGGGCCGACCCGTTATCGCTTTGTGGTAGTGACTCATGGGCTGTGGGTCGCAATTAATTTTTTATGTACAGTTGAGTGTGACTCTTGACCGGGGCTCACACTCAACACAGTACAGGCGCTGCACATGTTGGAGTGTGTGGTTGCATTTTTTTTTGGTAAGGTTGGTAAGTATCCCCTTATTTATTTATGTTCGTTCTCTTGGTGATGGTTTCTTTGGGCTATAGTTGGGAGAAGAACATAAATCTTCGGTGTGGGGGTGTTACGTATTACTTTCACATGGTGGAGGGATACTTACTCTCTGTGGTGCATATTCACATTGTGGTTAAGTGTGCTGTCACTAATAAGGTGGTTTGATTGACACACTGTTTCTTCCTGTTTTTGCTTATGTTTAAAATGGCCGTTTTTTAATTGATCACATGTGTGGTGACGAGGCACCACGCCCTACAAATGCAGAGTGCAGGCAGCAGTCAAGTCTCCCCCACTTCACAGGAGATTGTCTCAGCTCTCCAGCGTCTCACCTGCTCTCATTGTTTTGTTGTACATTCGGCTTGTTCTTCCTTTTGCCTATAGTTTTGTTATCTAACTTTGGAGTCTGGAACACCCAGCTCCCACTATTTCTGTCCATTTAGTTAGTTGTAAATAAATAGTTATTTTTGATAAACTTTTGTCCAGTGTCCTGTGTCCACCACGTCGCATTCAAGGCCTTGACGAGCCATATTGTAGGCTTGAATGTAACAGTCCCTATGCCATAAATGTCATGTATGTTGTGTATGTCATAAATGTCTATATGAAATGAAAATGGGGGACCCTGATGGAAACAAGACAAACGTCTTTCTCAGGTCTGCATCCCCTTAACAATTGTATGTATTGAGCCGTACTGTATTGTACCCATTCTGCAATCTGTTAAATAAAGTTTTCATTCATTCATTCATTCATTCATACACCACCGTGCTGTGAGGAGACAGTGTTAACCACTACACCACCGTGCCACTAGGGGGAGACAGTGTTAACCACTACACCACCGTGCCGTGAGGAGACAGTGTTAACCACTACACCACCGTGCCGTGAGGAGACATTGTTAACCACTACACCACCGTGCTGTGAGGAGACAGTGTTAACCACTACACCACCGTGCTGTGAGGAGACAGTGTTAACCACTACACCACCGTGCTGTGAGGAGACAGTGTTAACCACTACACCACCGTGCTGTGAGGAGACAGTGTTAACCACTACACCACCGTGCTGTGAGGAGACCCTGTTAACCACTACACCACCGTGCCACTAGGGGGAGACAGTGTTAACCACTACACCACCTTGCTGTGAGGAGACAGTGTTAACCACTACACCACCGTACTGTGAGGACAGTGTTAACCACTACACCACCGTGCTGTGAGGAGACAGTGTTAACCACTACACCACCGTGCTGTGAGGAGACAGTGTTAACCACTACACCACCTGTGAGGATAGAGTGTTAACCACTACACCACCGTGCCACTAGGGGGAGACAGTGTTAACCACTACACCACCGTGCTGTGAGGAGACAGTGTTAACCACTACACCACCATGCTGTGAGGAGACAGTGTTAACCACTACACCACCTGTGAGGAGAGAGTGTTAACCACTACACCACCATGCTGTGAGGAGACAGTGTTAACCACTACACCACCGTACCACTAGGGGGAGACAGTGTTAACCACTACACCACTGTGCTGTGAGGAGACAGTGTTAACCACTACACCACCGTGCTGTGAGGTGACAGTGTTAACCACTACACCACCGTGCTGTGAGGAGACAGTGTTAACCACTACACCACCGTGCCGTGAGAAGACAGTGTTAACCACTACACAACCGTGCTGTGAGGAGACAGTGTTAACCACTACACCACTGTGCTGTGAGGAGACAGTGTTAACCACTACACCACCATGCCGTGAGGAGACAGTGTTAACCACTACACAACCGTGCTGTGAGGAGACAGTGTTAACAACTACACCACCGTGCTGTGTTAACCACTACACCACCGTGCTGTGAGGAGACAGTGTTAACCACTACACCACCGTGCCGTGAGGAGACATTGTTAACCACTACACCACCGTGCTGTGAGGAGACAGTGTTAACCACTACACCACCGTACCACTAGGGGGAAACAGTGTTAACCACTACACCACTGTGCTGTGAGGAGACAGTGTTAACCACTACACCACCGTGCTGTGAGGTGACAGTGTTAACCACTACACCACCGTGCTGTGAGGAGACAGTGTTAACCACTACACCACCGTGCCGTGAGAAGACAGTGTTAACCACTACACAACCGTGCTGTGAGGAGACAGTGTTAACCACTACACCACTGTGCTGTGAGGAGACAGTGTTAACCACTACACCACCATGCCGTGAGGAGACAGTGTTAACCACTACACAACCGTGCTGTGAGGAGACAGTGTTAACCACTACACCACCGTGCTGTGTTAACCACTACACCACCGTGCTGTGAGGAGACAGTGTTAACCACTACACCACCGTGCCGTGAGGAGACATTGTTAACCACTACACCACCGTGCTGTGAGGAGACAGTGTTAACCACTACACCACTGTGCCATGAGGAGACAGTGTTAACCACTACACAACCGTGCCGTGAGGAGACAGTGTTAACCACTACACCACCGTGCCGTGAGGAGACATTGTTAACCACTACACCACCGTGCTGTGAGGAGACAGTGTTAACCACTACACCACCGTGCTGTGAGGAGACATTGTTAACCACTACACCACTGTGGTGTGAGGAGACAGTGTTAACCACTACACCACCATGCCGTGAGGAGACAGTGTTAACCACTACACCACCGTGCTGTGAGGAGACAGTGTTAACCACTACACCACCGTGCTGTGAGGAGACAGTGTTAACCACTACACCACGTGCTGTGAGGAGACAGTGTTAACCACTACACCACCGTGCCACTAGGGGGAGACAGTGTTAACCACTACACCACCGTGCTGTGAGGAGACAGTGTTAACCACTACACCACCGTGCTGTGAGGAGACAGTGTTAACCACTACACCACCGTGCTGTGAGGAGACATTGTTAACCACTACACCACCGTGCTGTGAGGAGACATTGTTAACCACTACACCACCGTGCTGTGAGGAGACAGTGTTAACCACTACACAACCGTGCTGTGAGGAGACAGTGTTAACCACTACACCACCGTGCTGTGAGGAGACAGTGTTAACCACTACACCACCGTGCTGTGAGGAGACAGTGTTAACCACTACACCACCGTGCTGTGAGGAGACATTGTTAACCACTACACCACCGTGCCGTGAGGAGACATTGTTAACCACTACACCACCGTGCTGTGAGGAGACAGTGTTAACCACTACACCACTGTGCTATGAGGAGACAGTGTTAACCACTACACAACCGTGCCGTGAGGAGACAGTGTTAACCACTACACCACCGTGCCGTGAGGAGACATTGTTAACCACTACACCACCGTGCTGTGAGGAGACAGTGTTAACCACTACACCACCGTGCTGTGAGGAGACATTGTTAACCACTACACCACTGTGGTGTGAGGAGACAGTGTTAACCACTACACCACCATGCCGTGAGGAGACAGTGTTAACCACTACACCACCGTGCTGTGAGGAGACAGTGTTAACCACTACACCACCATGCTGTGAGGAGACAGTGTTAACCACTACACCACGTGCTGTGAGGAGACAGTGTTAACCACTACACCACCGTGCCACTAGGGGGAGACAGTGTTAACCACTACACCACCGTGCTGTGAGGAGACAGTGTTAACCACTACACCACCGTGCTGTGAGGAGACAGTGTTAACCACTACACCACCGTGCTGTGAGGAGACAGTGTTAACCACTACACCACCGTGCTGTGAGGAGACATTGTTAACCACTACACCACCGTGCTGTGAGGAGACATTGTTAAAGGATAACTCCACTATTTTGGGAAATTAGCTTATTTAACATCTTCCCTGGAGTTAGACAAGAAGATACATACCTTTTTTGTCTCTGTGCGTGCATTTTAGCTTTGGGAATAGACGCTCCGTTAGCATAGCTTAGCTTCATCACTGGAAGTGAGGCAGGACAGTAGCCTTACAGTGCCTTACAGTGTATTGCAAGGTCTGACATTGACCAAACTTGATATGCATGACCTTGGTGGGCTCTAGGTCAACTCCTGCAAAGGGGGTCAATGTCAGACTTTGCAATCAAAAGTTAGGGGGCTAATAACCCTTGCCATAATTTCAGTGCGCCCCCTAACTTTTGATTGCAAGGTCTGACATTGACCCCCTTTTCAGGAGTTGACCTAGAGCCCACCAAGGTCATGCATATCAAATTTGGTCAATGTCAGACCTTGCAATACACTGTAAGGCACTGTAAGGCTACTGTCCTGCCTCACTTCCAGTGATGAAGCTAAGCTATGCTAACGGAGCGTCTATTCCCAAAGCTAAAATGCACGCACAGAGACAAAAAAGGTATGTATCTTCTTGTCTAACTCCAGGGAAGATGTTAAATAAGCTAATTTCCCAAAATAGTGGAGTTCCCCTTTAACCACTACACCACCGTGCTGTGAGGAGACAGTGTTAACCACTACACCACCGTGCTGTGAGGAGACAGTGTTAACCACTACACCACCGTGCTGTGAGGAGACAGTGTTAACCACTACACCACCGTGCTGTGAGGAGACAGTGTTAACCACTACACCACCGTGCTGTGAGGAGACAGTGTTAACCACTACACCACCGTGCTGTGAGGAGACAGTGTTAACCACTACACCACCGTGCTGTGAGGAGACAGTGTTAACCACTACACCACCGTGCTGTGAGGAGACAGTGTTAACAACTACACCACTGTGCTGTGAGGAGACAGTGTTAACCACTACACCACCGTGCCGTGTGGAGACAGTGTTAACCACTACACCACCGTGCTGTGAGGAGACAGTGTTAACCACTACACCACCGTGCTGTGAGGAGACATTGTTAACCACTACACCACCGTGCTGTGAGGAGACATTTTTAACCACTACACCACCGTGCTGTGAGGAGACAGTGTTAACCACTACACCACCGTGCTGTGAGGAGACCGTGTTAACCACTACACCACCGTGCTGTGAGGAGACAGTGTTAACCACTACATCACCGCGCCGTGAGGAGACAGTGTTAACCACTACACCACCGTGCTGTGAGGAGACAGTGTTAACCACTACACCACCGTGCTGTGAGGAGACAGTGTTAACCACTACACCACCGTGCTGTGAGGAGACAGTGTTAACAACTACACCACTGTGCTGTGAGGAGACAGTGTTAACCACTACACCACCGTGCCGTGTGGAGACAGTGTTAACCACTACACCACCGTGCCGTGAGGAGACAGTGTTAACAACTACACCACTGTGCTGTGAGGAGACAGTGTTAGCCACTACACCACATGTGAGGAGACAGTGTTAACCACTACACCACCGTGCTGTGAGGAGACATTGTTAACCACTACACCACTGTGGTGTGAGGAGACAGTGTTAACCACTACACCACCATGCCGTGAGGAGACAGTGTTAACCACTACACCACCGTGCTGTGAGGAGACAGTGTTAACCACTACACCACCGTGCTGTGAGGAGACAGTGTTAACCACTACACCACGTGCTGTGAGGAGACAGTGTTAACCACTACACCACCGTGCCACTAGGGGGAGACAGTGTTAACCACTACACCACCGTGCTGTGAGGAGACAGTGTTAACCACTACACCACCGTGCTGTGAGGAGACAGTGTTAACCACTACACCACCGTGCTGTGAGGAGACAGTGTTAACCACTACACCACCGTGCTGTGAGGAGACATTGTTAACCACTACACCACCGTGCTGTGAGGAGACATTGTTAACCACTACACCACCGTGCTGTGAGGAGACAGTGTTAACCACTACACCACCGTGCTGTGAGGAGACAGTGTTAACCACTACACCACCGTGCTGTGAGGAGACAGTGTTAACCACTACACCACCGTGCCGTGAGGAGACAGTGTTAACAACTACACCACTGTGCTGTGAGGAGACAGTGTTAGCCACTACACCACCTGTGAGGAGACAGTGTTAACCACTACACCACCGTGCTGTGAGGAGACAGTGTTAACCACTACACCACCGTGCTGTGAGGAGACAGTGTTAACCACTACACCACCGTGCTGTGAGGAGACAGTGTTAACCACTACACCACCGTGCCACTAGGGGGAGACAGTGTTAACCACTACACCACCGTGCTGTGAGGAGACAGTGTTAACCACTACACCACCGTGCTGTGAGGAGACAGTGTTAACCACTACACCACCGTGCTGTGAGGAGACAGTGTTAACCACTACACCACCGTGCCGTGAGGAGACATTGTTAACCACTACACCACCGTGCTGTGAGGAGACAGTGTTAACCACTACACCACCGTGCTGTGAGGAGACAGTGTTAACCACTACACCACCGTGCTGTGAGGAGACAGTGTTAACCACTACACCACCGTGCTGTGAGGAGACAGTGTTAACCACTACACCACCGTGCTGTGAGGAGACATTGTTAACCACTACACCACCGTGCTGTGAGGAGACATTGTTAACTTCTACACCACCGTGCTGTGAGGAGACAGTGTTAACCACTACACCACCGTGCTGTGAGGAGACAGTGTTAACCACTACACCACTGTGCTGTGAGGAGACAGTGTTAACCACTGCAGTCTATGTTTTTAGGAAATGTCAGTGAAGCAGAAATCATGTCCATTGTATTAAAGTCAAAGAATAAGACATCCATTGACAGTGATGGGATAGATATGATTATAGTGAAGAAGACAATTGATTGTATAATCAAACCTCTCTGTTATATTTGTAATCTTTCTTTTCAGACAGGTATTTTTCCAGACAGGATGAAGGTAGCAAAAGTGATCCCACTTTACAAAGTAGGAGATAAGCACAGCTTCACTAACTATAGACCAGTGTCATTGCTCTCACAGTTCTCGAAAGTGCTTGAAAAACTGTTTTCGCATAAGTTAGATGGTTTTGTGGAAAAGAATAAACTGCTGAGCGAAAGCCAGTATGGCTTTAGGCAAAACAGATCAACAGTGACTGCCTTAATGAATATTATTGAAGAAATAACAACAGCAACAGATAAAAGGAAATTAACAATAGGGGTGTTTATTGATTTAAAAAAGGCATTTGATACCTTAGATCATAATATTCTAATTTCTAAATTACGTTCATATGGTGTGAGAGGAATGGTTCTTGAATGGTTGAGTAGTTATCTCCACAATAGGCAACAATATGTGCAGTTGGCAGATGTCAAATCTGAGCTCATGAAGATTGAATGTGGGGTACCGCAAGGTTCGGTTTTGGGGCCCAAACTCTTTCTTTTATATATTAATGATATTTGTGATGTTTCAAAACTATTACAGTTTGTCTTGTTTGCTGATGATACAAATTTTTTTTGTTCTGGAAATAATTTAAAGGAACTAGCTGAATATATTGTGTATGAAATGACAAAGCTAAAGAAATGGTTTGATGTAAATAAGCTATCACTGAATCTGAAAAAAACTAAATTTATGATTTTTGGCAATCGAAAACTAGATGAAAATATAGTACTGACCATAGATGGAGCTGATATAGAGAGAGTTAATGAATTTCGTTTTCTTGGTGTGATTATGGATGATAAATTAACATGGAAATCGCACATAGCACACGTTAAAAAAAAGATGTCCAAGAGTATTTTTGTTATGAATAAAGTAAAGGATGTGTTAGAGTATGAGGCAATGAGAACACTCTACTGCTCACTCATCTCACCTTATATCAGTTATTGTGTTGAAGTATGGGGGAATACTTATGGGACAAATATAAAACCATTATATATACTACAGAAGAGGGCTGTACGAATCACACATAAAGTGAGTTATCGAGAACACACAAATATATTATTTATTAAATCTAGAATAATTAAACTTGAAGACATGGTTAAGTTTCAAACAATGTTAATTATGTTTAGGGCAAGAAATAATACACTGCCAGAAAAACTACAAAATCTTTTTCATTTAGAAAGTGAGTTTAGTAGGAGAAAATACAATTTTAAACATCAGTTTGCACGTACCACACTTAAACAGATGTGTCCTTCAGTTATTGGTGTAAAGTTATGGAATTCTCTCCATACCGA